>NC_056732.1:1498197854-1498202854 GCF_019279795.1 Protopterus annectens | reverse complement strand
TCTTGCCCCAGATATCAGGTGCCCCCCCTAATGGGAAGCAATTAAATCTATAAATACAAGGATATACCTCCAACAAAAAAGCAAATACACCAAAAATATTTTAGAGCATAGTAAGTGAGAGTAGAGGTATAGCCAAAAGAAGAAAGGGGGCTGGAGGGAGGGTAACCAGGACTGCAACAGTGAATACACTCGAACATCTACATTTATGGTAGGTGTACATAACTGTGCTATGTTCTTCGTGTTTCACTGTTGTAGTCATTACATTTGGGTAGATTCCCAAAGCTAAGGTTGGGAGGAGGAATTTAAACAAAATTAGGACCAGCTATAAGGCCCTGCAAGACTGCAGTGGCAAAACCAGCTCTGGATTTAGAGAAAATTGGCAAATGATAATGCTTGGTGAAAGTATGTACAGAACTCCAGGTAGCAGCTTCTAGGATGTTCCTAGTAGGGCTGCCCCTGAGAAAGGCTGCAGAGCTAGATGCAGCCCTGGTTGAATGGGGTCTGATGCAATGTGGGATAGGTTTTCCATGGTGTTTATAGCAGAAATGAATGGAGTGGCCTATTCATTTTGAAATGGTTGTTTTGAAATAGCTTTCCCCTCTGTCCCTGCAGCAAATGCCCCTAGCAGTTGTTCAGATTTCCTTTGAGGTTTAGTCCTGTCCAAGTAGAATCTAAGCTGTCTGTGCACATCTAAAGAGTGCAGAATCCATTCCCCTTTATTCTGTGGGTTAGGAAAGAAGTTAGGCAAATGAATGGATTGATTAACAGCCACACTGGATACCACCTTGGGCATGAAGGAGGAATTGGTTCTGAGGGATACCCTGTCCGCATGAAAGATGATGAAAGGTTCCACTGCCATAAGGGCCTGTAATTCAGATACCCTTCTTGCAGAAGTGATTGCTAAAAGGAAAGCTGTTTTCCAGGAAAGAAATTTTAAATCTGCAGTAGCCACTGGCTCGAAAGGAGGAAGAGTGAGTTTCTCCAAGACACAGTTCAGATCCCAGGCTGGAGTTAGAGCTTTCCTGGGTGGCCTAAATTTTTTGGCCCCTCTGATGAACTGCTTGAGAAGTGGGTGAGAGAAGAGGGGAGGCTCTGTGCTATAATGAGCTGAAATGGCTGAGGCATGAATTTTGATGGAGGAAAAAGACAATCCCTTATGAAACATCTCAGTCAAGTATTGTAGAATCTGAGGTAAATTGGGCACTGCTGTGTTCATTCCTTGAGATTGGTTCCAGGCACAGAATCTTTTCCACTTTGCAGCATAAGATTTTCTAGTACTAGGCCTCCTTGCCTCTAAAATGATATCCATCACTGATATACTGAGGGATGGTAAAGGAGAGATTAGGTAATTAGCCAGGCTGCTAGGTTCAGGGTTTGCAGCTGAGGGTGCAGAATCTGGTTCTCCTGCTGAGACAACAGGGAAGGAGTGTGAGGCAGGTGCCATGGAGCCAAGCGTGACACACTGCACAAGAGTGGGTACCAGTGTTGGCGAGGCCAGTCTGGTGCAATTAAAATTGTCTTTGGCTTGTCCTGTTAGATCTTTAGTAGTACCTTGGAGAACATGAGCAGAGGAAGAAAGGCATAAACTGATAGGTTTTTCCAGCCGAAGGATAGAACATCCACTTTCCAAGCTAGCTTGTGGGGAATCCTTGTGCAAAATTTGTCCAGTTGATGGTTCTGGGGGGAGGCAAACAGGTCTAGATCTGGGCTCCCACATTTGCTTGTCAACATGTTGAAAATACATGGTTCCAGTTTCCATTCTTGTGGGTCCATGAGGATTCTGCTTAGTCCATCTGCCAGTGTATTTAGTTTTCCTGGCAGGAATTCAGCTTGTAGATTCACTTGGTAGCTCAAGGCTGTGTTCCACAATGCCATGGCTAGTCTGCAGAGGGGGTAAGAATGTGTACCCCCCCTTCTTGTTTATGTACCATATAACAGTGGTGTTGTCCGTCTTTACCATTAGTTGTTCTGGAAGAATGTGGTCCTTGAAGGCTGTCAGAGCATTCTGTATAGCTAACATTTCCTTTTGATTTATGTGCAGGTGCATTTGACTTGGGTTCCATTTGCCCTGAATGCATTTCCATGCCAGGTGAGCCCCCTATTCATAGTCTGATGCATCTGTTGTTAAGATTTGGGCAGCAGGGGGTAATGTGAATAGTAGTCCCGTTTTGGTGGCAGGCCTCTGCCCACCAAAGGAAATCTAGGCGTAGCCAAGGTATGATAGGAATCCTTGCTTCTAGATCCTGTGAATACTGACACCATAGGCTTTTGAGATACCATTGTAGTTTCCTCATATGCAGCCTTGCATATGGAATTAGAAGAATGCAGGAGGCCATGAACCCCAAGGCTTGCAGTATTTGCCTTGCAGATAGCTGGGTTTTTGTGGCCACTATTTTGAAGTAAGTTGTCAAATGAATCCGTTTCTCTGGCGTGAGGAAAGCCATCTGAGAAGTTGTATTCAAGCTTGCTCCTCGGAATATAATTTGTTGGCAGGGTACCAGGTGGGATTTCTTTTCGTTTATGGTGAACCCCAGACAAGTCAGTACCCTCTGAACAAAGGCCAGATGACTCAAAAGAATGTCCTTGCTTACTGCCTGAATTAGACAATCATCCAGGTATGGGTATATTTGAATATTTCTTTGCCTGCAAAATGCAATGACTGGAGCTTGGCACTTTGTGAATACCCTGGGCGCAGTAGATAAGCCAAATGGCAGTACAGAGAACTGATAGTACATGTAGCCTGCTTTGAAGAGCAGGTATCTTCTGCAAGACTTCCTGATAGGGATGTGCAGGTATGCTTCTTTTAAGTTTAGTGCTGCCAACCGTGCATCTTTGCCTAGCATAGGAAGCAGCTGGTGAAGAGTCAGCATTTTGAATTTTGGAATCACCAGAAAGGTGTTTAGAATTGAAAGGTCCAGGATAGTATTATAGTATTATAGATGTATTGCCTTTTCTGGGTACTAGGAAAAGTCTCGAATAGAAACCGTGTCCCTTTTCCTCTTCTGGTACCAACTGAATAGCCCCCATGTTTAAGAGAGAGAGTACTTGATTTTGGGCCTCTGCCCACTGATTTGGGGGTAGATCTGGCCACCCGCCTTGTGTTGGTAATGTGTGGAAATGAAATCTGTATCCTTGGGACACTATATTTAAAACCCATTTGTCCTGGGTAATGAGTTCACAGTTTTTGGCCTGCAGCCCAATCTTTCTGCCGAGAGGAGCATTCAGTTGGGAAATGTTTGGAAGTTTTAAAAGCAAGTCATTGAGACAGTTTTCCATAGGGGAGAGTCTTACTACTCCCAGGTTTGGGTGCGGAAACCCCCCACTGCCTAGTCTTGTGTGTCCATTGGCACTGAAACCTGGGGTTTCTGCTGTGTTTGGGTTTGGCTTGAGAAGACCTGGAAGGGGCTGGAAAGGACCAATTTTTAGAGGGCCAGTGCCTACTGAATCTAGGAGGCTGAACCTGTAAGAAATCTTTAACAGTTTGCATAGATTTAGCTTTATCTTCCATCTTTTTAAGAATTTCCTCAGCCTTGTTGCCAAACAGGTGGTCCTGATTTAAGGCAGCATCCAACAATTTAGCTTTGACATGATCAGGCAAACCTTGCTCCTTAAACTAAGCATGCCTTCTGAGCACAGACCCAGTAACAGCAGCCCTGCAAGAGGCCTCTAATGAATCAAATCCACATTGCAAAGTATGTTTTCCAACCTGTTCAGCAGAATGCATTAATCCTGTACTTCTTTATTTTCAGCACAGTCAGGAATTAACATAATTTTCTATTTAAGCAATCCATTAACATGTTGTTGATACTTTAACATATGAAGCTGTCCGTTTAAAGCCCTAATGGCCAAGGTTGCAAAAGTGTAAACTTTCTTACCCCATCTATCCAGCGCACTGGAGTCTCTATCAGAGGGGGTAGGATTTTTAGCAGTAAAAGCTTTAATGCCCTTGGGTCCCTGTGAAATAGTCTCTGGATATGCAAAAGGATTTTTAAAAAGGAACTTGTGAGAATTATGAACCCTGTAATATCTGTCAGGTTTTCTGGGAGGAGGAGGCAGAGAATCAGGGGCCGAACTAGATTCTGAAAAGGCATAATCCACAATGTCTAGTACAGGAGGTATAGCTAAAGCCCTATGCTGAGGCAGGAGCAAGAAATCCCTAAGCCTCTTTATTGAATCAGAAAAATCATGGCTTTCCCAGTGGCAATGCTCCCTTAGAGTATGTAGGGTCTCACCAAAAGAAAAATCCTCTGGAGGGGAAGCAGAGGGAATAGAGTCCTCTGCATCAGAATCCTCATAAGTAGATAAGGGCAAATCCAGATCAGCAGAAGAATCAGAAAAATCAGAATCCTGTTCAGAAGATTCATAAACAACTTCGGTCCTAGGTTTCTTAGAAGGGGGAGGTTGGCTTCCCCTGATTAGAGTTATAAGATCTTTAGCCATTCTTATAATTTGTTTTTCAGGCATAGAGGCCTGAGCATGCGGCCTGGGTGTAGTTTCTTAAGTATGGTTCGAGATTTTGGCCTAAATGAATAAGGAGGCATCGGTTTAATATGCAAGTCCGTACGCCTGAATACACCCTCAGAAGCAAGTGCCTGCACAGCGGCTCTGGACCCATCCAAGGTAGAGACATCCGCAGGTTCCACAGTTGAAGTATCTCGCAGCATACCGGACTCTGAATGGGTCTCAGTAGAGGCCTGAAGTCAGGAGTAGCGGGTATCAGGATCTGCGAAAGCACCTCACTGAGTACTGGCGAACTGGCGACTGGCTTAGAAGCATCGTCGGCAGCTTTGCACCTCGGCGGCCTGTCTCTGTCTTTATCTTTACGTTTGTTCGGAATCCCGGTAGCCGGATGGCTAACCGATGACATTTCTGGATAATTAAACTGAGAACCGAAATATTTAGAAGCGAAAATATACCAATGACGGATAGTGTGCTGATTAAATAAAGAACAAAACTGACAGCAAGGTACGTCGTGGTCAGGGCCTAGGCAAGGAATACAG
>NC_056732.1:1498080354-1498192854 GCF_019279795.1 Protopterus annectens | reverse complement strand
CCAAGGTGGAAAAACAGTGACACCTGGAATGAGAGACTGAGACTAACCACCACTGTGACCTTAGGAATGCAGGTCCATCAGGCTGCATGAAGAGATATCACAGCAGAAGGACTCACACAGTTCAGACAACATAATACTGTAGAGCTCAAAATATGTCTAGCTGAGGTGACAGATTTTCCATGTGACAAACATAAGCTCTATAGAATAAGCCATTTTAGAGAACAGTTTTATAAACTTCTGTTACATGAACTTCTACTCCTGTAGGGAAAAAAGTAAGCTTCCTTCAACATGTAAGAGTCTTTATTACAGGCAATGACCACCTGTATTTGAGTGGGTGGGTTAGACAAACTGCTCCAATACCACTGACCTACTCACAACAGTATACTGGTACTATACCACTTGTGTATTACAATTTAGCACTCTAACAGCAAAGGTAGAAGGTGTGAGCACATGCTCAAGATCCCTGGACTACTTAGCAGACAGACCTGGAGTTTTCATCAAAGCAAGGAGAGTATTCTTGAAGGGATATGTTTTCTTCTTCTGAAATAATGGGCAATGGAACAGTTACAAGAGGCTTGCCTTTCATGGGGGGGGGGGGGGGGGGCTGTGGGAACACACTCCTTGGACACATGTTCTCATCGTTGAGTCCCTGGTGGAATCTGCAGACCCCACAGGAACACTGGCTTCCAGGGGAGGGGGCGAGTTAGGATTTCTTTGAGGGTTATGTAATTCACAGAAGTGAGTGAGACTCTCTAACAGATGTTTACTACATACGAAACCCTGGACATGTTACTAGGCATGAATTATAGGGTTAAGGCCTTAAAGATAAACCCCCTGTCCTTAGATAAGTGATGGCTCTGCTATCTACTTCGACTCCTCAGTAGAACTAATACGCTATATGGCTCCCATATCCTGAGAAACAAATGGTCTGCAATGGAGCAAGGAAAGGTTGATAGGGCAAAAAAAAATCATTAAAGCATACTCTGCTAGCCTCTAAACCCACTTTGTCAACATATAACTTGAAGTTGCAATTTAAGTAGAATCAACAAGTGTTCTACTATTGCAGGAACCATAGAGTGTAGCCTGAACCAAAATTACATATGGGTAAAGTTCTGGCATTTATTTTTGTATTGTATTCTTAAAACACAGTTTCATTCCTGGTTTGGCACCTATGTCTCTAACTAACAAAGGCAACCTGTAAACAGCTCATCTCCCAGGCCCCTGCTTGTAAATGTTTCATCTCCCAAGTCCCTGCTTACACTTATCAAGGGTACCAGAACTTGTCAGAGATTTGGAATGCATGGCTAGGCTTAAAAAGACCCTTGTGTTGGATAGCCTGAATAAAAGCAAATAACCGGAGACCTCACCAAAGGTAACAGCTCACAAAATTACAACAAAATAAATGCAAAGAGCGGTGACCACCAAAATATGGAGAAATATTTATTCAAAACAACATGAACACAGTAAAACGGGATAAAATCCAATTAATCAGATGTAATTGCTTTCGGGTCATTACCCTTCTTCAGACAAGGCATAAAAATACAGGCTACAATTTAAAACCTTTATCTTCCAATCACTATTCAGTAATGAACCCGCCTGTTTTTTAAGACTGGCTTGATGGGAATGACCTCATTGAGCCCTGGAGGTCTATGTGCTCGCAATTCTACAGTCCACTTAGTCTCTTCACATTCAGTTTTATTCACAGTTTCGCCCCCTCTATTTCCTTTGGGTATAACACTAATAACCATCAATTTAAAACAATGCCCTGAATACGATGAGATGTGCCTGTAGAGGGCGTCATGCTCATTTTCTAACCTTATAGCTGACAAATGGTTCAGGATCTGGGTTTTTAACATGCAATTAGTCTTGCCTATATAATAACAGTTACAACATTGCCACATAGCTAAATATATAACATTCATAGACCTACAATTCGCATTTACATGGAAGTAATACCTCCTTCTAGTATTGGGGTGGACAAATTCTGTGTTGGGACTGATATAACCACAGGCTTTACAAAAGCCACATGGTCTAGTTCCAGGGGCGGCCTGTGCTATCGGACTGCCGGACTGCAGCCCCCTCAAAATAAAACATAGAAAAAAAAACTTTTTTAAATTTTGCGGACTTCACGCATGCACAGTAGTCCCAACTACTGTCGGTCTATGCGCATGCTCCAGGCAGTCCCCATAGGGGGACACATCTGTGCACTTGCAGGCAGAATGTACATTGGCTGGATATATTATGGAGAACAGACAGGTAAGTGTATGGTGCATCTTTACTTTTACAATGTTTATATTGAATTTAGTGTGTATGGTGCTTTTTAGTTTTAGTGTGTGTGTGTGTGTGTGTAAATGCCCCAGGTACTCATGGTGATGTGGTAGGGAATACCTCAGGCTTGAACCCTGTACCCTGTATGCAGGTGTCAAAGACTTGAGTTCCCTACCCACCACCATTTGTAAAAAACTTGCAGATTTTTGCCTCATATTCGATCTGATCTGTTCCTCATAATATCTGTGGTTTGTAAATGTTGCAATGCTTGATATTTGATGGTGTAGTAGTAGCATTGTTGCCTCACAGCTGCAGGTTCTCAGGTTTGATTCTTGGCTGGGGTTCCTTCTTTGTGGGGTCTGTTATATTCTCCCTGTCTTTGTATGGGTTAATTTTTATTTGATGGTGCACTGGTAGCATTGTTGCCTCACAGCTGCAGGTTCTCAGGTTTGATTCTTGGCTGGGGTTCCTTCTTTGTGGGGTCCGTATCTTCTCCCTGTGTTTGTGTGGGTTTGCTTTTGTGTCCTCCCATGTTACAAAGACATGTCTGCATTATTTCTTCCTGGCCCTCTGCTGAAAATTGTTTTTTTGTTCTAAGTCAGACTGTCCTGATTAACAAATGTTAAATAAAATTGACAGGCATTTGAATTTCAGACTTCAGGTTTCTGAATGTTTAATTCCTTGCATATTTGATGGTGCAGTGGTAGTATTGTTGCCTCACAGCTATAGGTTTTCTGGTTTAATTCTTGGTTGGGGTGGCTTCTGTGTGGAGTCTGCATCTCCTCCCTGTGTTTGTGTGGATTTGCTCTGGTGCCCTGCCATTTTACAAAGACGTGTCTGCAGTATTAATCCCTGCGTCTCTGCTGAAAATAGTTTTTGTTTTGTCCGCAGTAAAATTGACAGGCATTTGAATTTCAGACTTCAGGTTTCTGAATGTTTAATTCCTTGCATATTTGATGGTGCAGTGGTAGTATTGTTGCCTCACAGCTATAGGTTTTCTGGTTTGATGCTTGGTTGGGGTGGCTTCTGTGTGGAGTCTGCATCTCCTCCCTGTGTTTGTGTGGATTTGGTCTGGTGCCCTGCCATTTTACAAAGACGTGTCTGCAGTATTAATCCCTGCGTCTCTGCTGAAAATTGTTTTTGTTCTGTCCGCAGTAAAACTGACACATTTGAATTTCAGACTTCAGGTTTCTGAATGTTTAATTCCTTGCATATTTGATGGTGCAGTGGTAGTATTGTTGCCTCACAGCTATAGGTTTTCTGGTTTGATTCTTGGTTGGGGTGGCTTCTTTGTGGAGTCTACATCTCCTCCCTGTGTTTGTGTGGATTTGCTCTGGTGCCCTGCCATTTTACAAAGACGTGTCTGCAGTATTAATCCCTGCGTCTCTGCTGAAAATTGTTTTTGTTCTGTCCGCAGTAAAATTGACAGGCATTTGAATTTCAGACTTCAGGTTTCTGAATGTTTAATTCCTTGCATATTTGATGGTGCAGTGGTAGTATTGTTGCCTCACAGCTATAGGTTTTCTGGTTTGATTCTTGGTTGGGGTGGCTTCTGTGTGGAGTCTGCATCTCCTCCCTGTGTTTGTGTGGATTTGCTCTGGTGCATTGCCATTTTACAAAGACGTGTCTGCAGTATTAATCCCTGCGTCTCTGCTGAAAATTGTTTTTGTTCTGTCCGCAGTAAAATTGACAGGCATTTGAATTTCAGACTTCAGGTTTCTGAATGTTTAATTCCTTGCATATTTGATGGTGCAGTGGTACTATTGTTGCCTCACAGCTATAGGTTTTCTGGTTTGATTCTTGGCTGGGGTGGCTTCTGTGTGGAGTCTGCATCTCCTCCCTGTGTTTGTGTGGATTTGCTCTGGTGCCCTGCCATTTTACAAAGACGTGTCTGCAGTATTAATCCCTGCGTCTCTGCTGAAAATTGTTTTTGTTCTGTCCGCAGTAAAATTGACCGGCATTTGAATTTCAAACTTCATGTTCTTCAGAATACATAGCAGCACAACCTTTTTTTCTAGCAATTTTCTAAGTTTGCAACAGCAAAAATTAACTATTCAGGATACACCACGAAAACACCTTCTTCAGATAAAAAATCTCTTTTATTCCAAAGTCATGAATTAAAAAATCGAGATGAGCGCTTTCACTTGCAACTAGCAAGCTTCTTCAGATCAAATAACAAATGTAATACAATGGTTTAAATAGCACTGGTTGTGTTCTCTAATCATATCATTAACAGGTTCATTAGGTAAATTCAATTAGGCAATCAAAGCCTCACCCAGTTCGAAAAAACTTTCTTGTATTTAGTAACTGCAAAGCTTCTATGCAGAAATGTATGTAGCGTCTATGGTTTATCAAATATACATCTACCCTTATCTCTGTGTAACATTAAATAACTCGCAATATCTGTGCTGTATAGAACTGTTGATAATTGCCAGTCAGGCCAAAATAAATTTAAAAACTGAAACGGACACTAAACTTATAGTGTGTGACTAGCTATGGAAAAACACTTCAATTCCAATGCTTTAATGCATCTCAATTATTAAGAGCAATCACGCTGTTCGTGTACTCAGATATTAGATCTGAATAAACAAATGAAGTCAACGTAAAAACTAAAACATTCCATATTGTCAATCCAAGTCTAAAATCACTCATGTAAGCAAAACAGCATATCGCTTTGATTTTTTGTTTGTGATGTGTTAAAATTCATATATTTATGTGTAAATATTCATTCGGAACATTTTCATATTATTTCCATATTTAAAACGTTTTGTGTAACAGGAGATAGCAAAACCAAACTGTCACTACATAAAATACAAAACATTACATAAATATAACTGCTGGATCGTTTTGTCAAGTGGGTATTTGAGTCTAAAATCATTCATAAACACAAAGCAGCACATCGCTTTGATTTTCATTTGTGAAGTATTAAAATTCATATATTTATGTATTATTATTCATTCAAAACATTTTCATATTATTTCCATGTTTAGGGCATTGTGTGTAATAGAACACAGCAAAACCAGAATGTCGCTAAACAAATTGCGAAACATTATATATAACTACTAGAGCATTTTGTCAGGTGATAGCATTATTATTTAAAGGCTGTTACTAGGTCCGTGTATACCATTGTATTCCGTATCAGTGAAAGCAGTAAATAAATAAATAAATATATATATATCTTGTATTAATATTGTCGTCGCAACTAATAAACATTATCTCATGTGCATCATTTGACAAAAAATGTATAAACTGTATATAAAACTATCATGTATATGTATAAATATAAATATCAAATATAAATAACAAAATATCAAAATACCAAAATATAACTTGATAATATAACTTAATAAATATTATAACCTGTATCTAACAATTTAAAATGCATTGTATATTCTATCTTACGAGCCATTCAAAAGATAAAGAATGTATATGTCTATGTTGAACATAAGTTTGTTGATCATAACATTGGATGGACATTACGTCATGTTTATAATACTCCATCTAATCAACATATACTTGTGTAGAAACTTGATGTAAAAATAAGCACGTTGTCCTGCTATAATTTAAACTTCGTCTGATGGTGTCAAACATCTATCTACATATACTCAAATTTAGTAGAATAAATTGTCAAGCGTTGTGGGAATCAAAAACCTGCATGGCTCTAAATGGATCTCACATGCAGCATTCAAATGAACAACGCATCTGCTGTGAATAGCTAAAGCTCCCCATGAATCATTCACTATAGCTACAGTAATCCACTGATCGTAAGAAAATACTATCATACGTCTCTCATTTCTCAACGAGGATAGTTTATTTATAGATATATTCTCGTAGATCATACGGCTATGGACTATAAGTTATCAAGTGAATCTATCATATATTACTTTAGTTAGTTTATATTTATTTAATCTGATGACAATTTCTTTCAAAACATTAACAATTCATTTTACCATTGAAGTGCCCCTTCTTTCAGTGTCTTATATATACAATAATTTAAAATAGCAGCATGAAATTGCTGGCCTGCATATAGTTATATATAAGTGAACATATTCCACTATCAATATAATCATTAACATGAAGACGATGAAAGAATAAAAAGGTGGCACCTCTAGTTGGAATTATTCCTGAATGGACTGACTAATTACTATGAAGGTGGCAATACAACAAAATTATGCCTTAAAACAAACATAAAATAAATAAAAGATTATATCGCTTGCTATCTGAATCAATTGCTGCTATTTATTCAAGAAATGGTTTCACTGATACATAATTATTTATGCCTGGTGTCCTGTGTGCTCCAGTCCTAAGAATCCATTCCATTTCTAGTTTCGCTAAAGCTCTCTCATTGTCCCCCAATCTCGGACTAAAATTAATGGTTTGTAAAACCCTAAATCTAAATATATGTGTAGAGTATAGGGCGATGTGCTTTGCTAGAGCGTTCAATTCATTTCTTTTACGTATATCATATACATGATTGTATATGCGCTCTCTTAATTTCCTCTTCGTGAGGCCAACATAGAAAGCTGAGCATGTATCACAATTGGCCATATAGACCAAATTCATAGAATCACAATTATAGTGGTTCCTAGGTTTAAAATGAAAGTGTCCATTTGGATGTTTAAACTCCTGTACAGAGTTTATATGCTGACACATGCTACATTTCTTGCATGGAAAGGTTCCTGTTGGATTAACTACTCTGTTTTGGGTACATAGAATTTCATTTGAGTTGTAGGAAAATATTGTTTTTAAATTATCACATGTCCTAAACACAAAACTCGGTCTATCACCTACTATTTTCCTTGTTTCTTCTGTAATCCCTAGAATGTTCCAATGTTTATAAATGGTATTCTTAATTTCATGTATATCATTCGTATATTTCAAAATGAAATTCACTGTATTCTTCTGCTTATGAAGATTAGGACGCTGTCCGTCATTGTATCCCTTTTCTCTGATGCTACTTGTTCTTATAGTGGTATTTATTTAACTTATTTTTCTAAGTTTATAAGATGAATATTTTAAATTTGTCCCTATTTTTGGGACTGTATTCCCCCATTATTGGCTTCGTCCAGGTTTTTGTGCTAAGGTTGACAGCTATGGCAAGAACTAAATTCACTGAATATGTTTGAGGGCTGTATTCCCTCATTACTGGGTTTGTCCAGGTGTTTTGTACTAAGAGGTTGACAGCTATGGTGAGAACTGAATTCACTAAATGATAGCCATTTAAGTTTCAGTCTTCCTCTCTTTTACAAAGCAGCTGATGTGGCGTAGTGGTATGTTACTCTGACTGTTTTTTGCTCAGGGACCTTGCCAGTAAAATGTATGGTGGCAACACAACATTTTATTCTAGCAACTTTCCAAGATTATACAAGCAATGTTTAATGTGTCCCTGGTTTTTGGGCTTTTGACCCCCCCCCCAATACATTTTGGCTTTTTCCAGTTTTCTTGAGCTGCGAAGTTGAGATGCAGTTGAGTATTGAGTAGATTTTACAAGGAGTTGAGAGCTGCAGGGGAATAGAAGTTTAGTGCTACTGCTTTGCCTAGTTAATGCTATAGCACAACAGGTTGTGTACTTGCTTTTGATGCAGAAGGCTGTGGGTTCTACTCCCACAAGGGGTGGATGCTGCCGTACTGAGAATGTTCTCCTTGGTGAAGATACTAACTATGAGTCTGTTATCAGTTTGCCATCCATTTCCTCTTGCAATATTATTACTAGCTTATCATTTTTTAATGTAATATAGGCAATTTATTCCTGAGGGGCAACAGACACTTTATTTTTCGATGAAACCATGAAATATAAAGGTGATTGCTAGCAACAACCGCTTCATTAGTTACAGATTTCTTTAATGTGGAATTATTTAGATGACTTACTTCAGAGATTGTGCATATTTACTGATAATGGACTGTAGAATTGTGCATATTTACTGATAAAGGTGGACTGTAGAATTGTGCATATTTACTGATAATGGTGGACTGTAGAATTGTGCATATTTACTAATAATGGTGGACTGTGGAACTGTGCATATTTACTAATAATGGTGGACTGTAGAATTGTGTATATTTACTAATAATGGTGGACTGTGGAAGTCTGAGTAGACTATTTTATGATAAATGTTCTCAACTGGGCAGTTTTGCCATTATGGGTGCATATGGTTTGTTTCATTGCTTACTGGAAAAATGTTCAAAACAAATTTAAAACACCCTCTAACAAGTGTACTGTATTGTACAAGGAATATAATTTTAGTACAATGAGGAAGGTGTATCAAAGAGCACATGTATGTTTCATATGCAAGGGGCCTATGATTTGAAAACAGCCCAAAATTAATCTTTATCTGCCACTGGCAAAATGTATTTTCTTTGAATGTGGGTTTCAATGCTGTTTCAATGAATGTGAGTTTCAAGGGCAGAGAAGTTTTAATGCTAAGTTTTCATTGTGAGACTGCATTGCTTTGTTTAATAGATGACTTAGTGTTTGTGCTGTAAAATACAAAATAAAACTTTCAAATGAAGTCCAACTCATCATAGAAGTAAAGCAGTATGCACATTAGTGTTTATGGTAAATGGAGTGAAATGGCCAAGTAATGGTTCATTGGAATGGCTGCAGAGGCTCCATTCAACCATTATTTTGTCAGGGGGGAAGGGCAGCAAACTCAGACAGGCCCAGCTGAACTATACCTCCCAACTGTCCAGATTTTCAAAGAATGAATAGATTTTTGCTTCTTATTTTTGGTTTGTTCTTCATAAAATTTGTAGTTTTCTGGCAAATCATTTAGGAATTAAGTCACTAAATAATAAGTTTCAGACTTCATAACCTTCAGAAAAATGCATGTTAAAGTAAGAGCTGTTCTATCAACTGTCTCAATTTATACAAGAGCAATTTTTAGTACTGTTTATATGTGCCCCCAATATATTTGGCCTTGTTCAGATTTACTGCATTAACAGGTTGAGAGGTACATGCAAATAAATTGCTTTATAGAATTAGGCATAGCCAACCTCTCAACTGTCCCCAATTTTTGGCTCAAAATGTTGCTCTTCCCCCTAATAATCCCTCAGCAAAATAGCAATTTTGGAAGAAAACATGGAGGGTTTACAATTAAGAAATAACTGTAATAATCAAAGTTATAGATTACTTGAAATGCATGTAGATACTTTTATTCTGTCAGCTGCTCAAGGTAGCAGTACTAATATTAAAGTGTCCCTTCTTTGACAGGTAGCAGCTGTATTGTGTGTCTATTTTATATTTTTGCATCACATTTTTGGTCCATTTTTCATAAAGTTGTGTTTTTTGGCAAGTTAGTGACAAATCACTAAAGACTGAAGTTAGAAAATTACAGACATTTGAGTTTCAGATTTTATACTCTTCAGAAAATTCATACTAATGCAAGACCTACTCTATTATCTTTCTAAGTTTATTAGAGCAATATTTAAAAATTGTCCTTATTTTTGGGCCTTTGTCCCACTTCTGTGTATGGCTTTGTCCAGATTTCTTGCTCTTGAGGTTGAGAGGTATGACAAATGTGTCAGGGCCATCACAGTCAGCCAGAGAGATTTCAAATTGTGACATGCTTGTTGCACCCCACTCCCCCATGTAGTGACTCTGGATGTGTCCAAGCAAGGCAAGGAGTAGTTGTATCTACCTTGGATGGGGAGGACACACTGCATAAGTACTACAGTGGCTTTTCATCTGTCCTTGATTTTGCAGAATGGTCTGGTTTCTGTCATATTTTTGTACTGTTGATTTATGCTTATTACTCAGATTTATGCTTATTACTCAAAGTGCCTGTTGCTCTGTGTTTAAGTAGCAATGCTTTAATGACCGTAAGGTAAGCTTGTCTGAGATCGTAAGATGCAAGTAAGCTTTAATAAGCATACTGTTAAAGAATTGCCAACATTGAAAGCCTTTCTGTTGTTGCCATGCAGAGAATACTTGACTAGATAATGTATAAGCCTTGGGTATTAAAGGACAGGATTCCATTATTTTAAAAAGCTCATTACACTTGTTGGAGACTTCCAGTCATCTCTACAGACTTTACCCGTAAACTAAACAGAATGCCAATCATGTGTGGTCCATAACCTGTACAGTAATCCTTTAAGCAATGTATCTTGAGCTTGTTTCTTGATTGCTTTTCATTTTTTACTTTTATCATGTTTTCCTTATGAAACAACTTGTCAGGCAGCAGGTCTTTTTTGGATAAGAAACATTTTTACAAGTGGGGGCATCACATAGATTTCTACTTTCAGCATGTTACTTGGTACTTTAATAAAGCTGAATATATTATAATTAGAACTGCAGTGCAAGGAGAAGTGGTTTGAGTTGAGTGCTTCTGGTTTTTCTTATACTTGATTTTGACTGGCATTCCAGTAATGTATTTAAAAAGTAATTTATTTTTTCATGCCTCACAACCTTTTGTTTCCATCTAGATATTAAGTAAGCTGTCATGCAGCCAATGCATTGAAATATTTTTATTCTTCTACACTTATTTTTGTCTTGATTGGACTTTCATAATGATGGTTTGCCACCCAGGGCAGCGTAATTAATTAAAGTTCGTTTTTTGTGGTTTTTGTGCATAGCTCCTCCCCTTTCTGGTTGACCACACCCCCTCCCATTGACCCCACCCATTCAGCTGTCTCCTGCAGCCCCCCTGTGATTTGAAGTCACCAGCCGCCACTGTCTAGTTCTCTTCCCCATCACCTTAGCCCAAGGTGATGGGGAAAGGAACTAGACCATGTAGCTTTTGTAAAGCTTGTGGTTATATCAGTCCCAACACAGAATTTGTCCACCCCAATACCAGAAGGAGGTATTACTTCCATGTAAATGCGAATTGTAGGTCTATGAATGTTATATATTTAGCTATGTGGCAATGTTGTAACTGTTATTATATAGGCAAGACTAACTGCATGTTAAAAACCCAGATCCTGAACCATTTGTCAGCTATAAGGTTAGAAAATGAGCATGACGCCCTCTACAGGCACATCTCATCGTATTCACGGCATTGTTTTAAATTGATGGTTATTAGTGTTATACCCAAAGGAAATAGAGGGGGCGACACTGTGAATAAAACTGAATGTGAAGAGACTAAGTGGACTGTAGAATTGCGAGCACATAGACCTCCAGGGCTCAATGAGGTCATTCCCATCAAGCCAGTCTTAAAAAACAGGTGGGTTCATTACTGAATAGTGATTGGAAGATAAGGGTTTTAAATTGTAGCCTGTATTTTTATGCCTTGTCCGAAGAAGGGTAATGACCCAAAAGTGCTTACATCTGATTAATTGGATTTTCTGCCATTTTACTGTGTTTGTGTTGTTTTGAATAAATATTTCTCCATATTTTGGTGGTCACCACTCTTTGGATTTGTTTCGTTGTAATTTTGTGAGCTGTTACCTTTGGTGAGGTCTTTGTTTTTTTGCTTTTATTCTGACTGTTTTTGTGCATGGAGACCCCACACAATATGGAGGTTATTAACAATGGACAAGACATTGCTTTATCTTCTACTTTATCCACCATTAAGGAATGTGATAGAAAGAATTTGACTGCTAAAATCCATCCCCTTATAAAACTGGATTTGAACGTTAATACTTTTGATACTTCTATTAATCCGGTTACTAAGGAAATAAATCATAAATTTGAAGAAATGGTAGCAGAATTTACTAATAAAGTCAACAAACTAAAAAGGTTGCAATGGCAACGCAACCATCTGGAAGCCATTCTACAATTTGGGGTTGTACCACGAGGCATGAGGGTGTTTTGCATGCCCTCGCAAGGAGATCATTACCCTGAATTGTTGGTGAGATGGCAAAGGATTAACATCAAGACTGGCTTCTCTTATATATGCACCTTTTGTTGGAATTTTTTGGTCCTGAGGAAAGTAAACTTAGTCACGAAGTGGAACTTTTACAGCAGCGACTAGAATCAGAATATACGGAGGAAAGGTATGTGCAGCGCATGGATGAACTGTACTGTACCTTCTCTAATATAGACCTGAAGTTACAGCAGCAAAAAGCTGCAAAGAGACCATAATGATTTTATTAATGGCCAGATATTCATCTGGCCTAGGGAGCAGATGCCTCATTTATTGAACGAAGTTCAAACAACTGTCACAGAATGGAAGGAGAGAAGCTTGCCTCAGCGACAATCCAAGTGGGGGAGTTTCAGCAAGAACACGCTATCAAGCAATGGGAGGACACGCAATGTGCATCCTAAACATCGTAATAATCCGCTACCCACTGAACAAAACACTGTCCTGAAAGAAGCAGGGATGACATGCTGGACAAGCCACGCTGCTTCGCAAGGGACGGCTTGCACCTGTCACCCCTGGGATTCCGGATATTGGCAAAGGCTCTTGCCACCCCCATAGTGCCTTTTTTAGGCAAGGCTCAAATTCTAAACCTACCACCCTAGAACACAAAAAAGGAAAACAACTAAGGGTAATGCTGCTCAATGCCAGAAGTCTAAATCTCAAAATGCACGCACTCGAGGCCCTTCTCAGTATGGAGAACATCGATGTCTGTGCTGTGACAGAAACCTGGTTCAAGGCTCCTGAGAGCACCCCAGCACTATCAGGTTTTACCTCATATCATGCGTTCCGGCCCCAAAATCCGGACAATACCAAGAAAGGAGGGGGGGTATCCATATTCATCAAGGGCACCCACACCTCAAGACTGGTGGCAACGCATGATGCATCGGAGACCATCCAGGTGCAATTAACCATAGGCAAGACTGCTCTGCAAATTGTAGCATGTTACAGGCCGCCCTCACAAACTCAGGAACCTCACATGGCTTTCCTGAAAACACTGGAGGGGTTAAATGTATCTCCAAACACCATCATACTAGGTGACTTCAATTACCCTAATATAGACTGGGAACACTACTCAAGCCCAAACACTCTAGCCCAAAGGTTCCTGGAATTCATAAACTCGAATGCCATGGAACAACTAGTCACCGTCCCCACAAGAGGAGAAAACATACTTGATCTCATCATCACGAACATGGGAGCACAATGTTCAACACCGGAAGTATACCCCTCACTGGTGAGATCAGATCACAAACTAATCTCGCTGGAGGTCCTCATCCCACCCCCACCTGAAATAAAAAAGACCACAGTAAAGAACTTCTCGAAAGCCGACTTCACACTTCTAAAGACTAGTGTGGTCTCCTTTAAGGCCCCGAGCCGCGGAGAACAGTACTCAAGCCGCTGAATCACTTACAAATGCCTTCTACCAGCACCTGCAGGACTGCATGGATAAGGCAATCCCAAGCAAAACAAAGACTCTTTGTACCAAAGGCAAGCGTCCAGTCTGGTGGACCCCAGCCATAAACAAACTCTACAACAAAAGGAGGAAGCTACTACAAGATAGAGCAAAATCCTTAAAAGGTAAGACACCTTTGATCACTATAAGTAAAAACTAAGAGCTCTCATAAAATCATCCAAAGCAAATTTTGAGAGAAAAATAGCTAAAGACTCAAAAGACAATCATAAGGCCTTCTTTAGCTATGTTAGAAACCTGGGAGGAAACTCCCAGATATGCTCAGAACTAGTTCAAAATGATGTGAAGATTACTGATCCTACAGACATTGCCAACATACTGGCTGACAGGTTCAGTGCAAACTTCTCCCCTCCCCAAAGGAGAGATATCTATACCAACGATTGCAGCCCCCAAACATCTCTAACGCCCAAGTGAGAACTGCTCTCTCCAAAGCAAAAACACAGCATCCATGGGACCTGATGGTGTCCCCGGCTGTGTGCTCCACGAACTCAACGAGGAATTAAACCCACAGCTAGGACAGCTGTTTAATCATAGTCTCATATCTGGATCACGCAGGAGTGGCGCACTGCGACTGTGGTCCCACTTCACAAAGGCGGTGCCTCCACCGACCCTGGAAATTACCGGCCCATTAGCTTGACAAGCCTTATCTGCAAAGCCATGGAGAGGATCATAATGGACCTCATAAATAAAGACATAGGGAATTTGCAGACTTTGGATCCAACCCAGTTTGGCTTTGTCAAAGGCAGATCATGCCTTTTAAACTTGGTTGACTTTTTGAAACAGTCACCAAAGCCATTGATGAGGAAAGGCAGTCCATACAGCCTACCTCGATCTGGCGAAGGCCTTCAATACAATACCCCACTCGGGTATCATTGAAAAACTCATCAGCTTAAATGTTAACCCATACATCACAAGATGGGTTGCAAACTGGCTGAGTGACAGAACCCACAGGGTCAGAGTTGCTGGCGCCATGTCAGACTCTAAGCCTGTCACAAGTGGTGTCCCACAGGGCTCAGTCCTGGGCCCACTCTTGTTTGGCATCTACTTTTCCGAAGTACAAGCAAACACAGGAGGGTTATGGCTGACAAAGTTTGCAGATGACTGCAAACTGGGCGCCGTAGTCGAAAACACATCTGACACAGATATCCTTCAGAAGGGTCTCACAGAAATGGATAACTGGTGCGAGAGCCATGGCCTAAAGTTAAATGCCAAAAAATGCATAGTCATACCCTTCGGGAAAAACAAGGTTACCCCTAGCTACCATATAGGTGGCAATCCACTGAGCACAGAAGAAGTTATCAGGGACCTGGGGACCCAGGTTGACAGTGGCCTGTCATTCGACACCCATGTGGCTAAAGTAGTTAGGAAAACCTTCTACATTGCCCACCTTATCATGAAGGGATTCACATCTAGATCAAGGGAGGTCATAGTCTCCCTATACTCATCACTCATCAGACCAATGATTGAGTACAATGCCCCATTCGAATGTATCTGACCCGACACTTGCAGCAGCTGGAGAGGCCACAAAAGTTCCTCACCAAAAGGATAAAGGGTCTCAAAAATCTGTCCTATGCTGCCCGACTGAAAGAACTCCAGCTCTATTCAGTCACTTACCGCTTGCTCAGAGGTGACCTTTGCCTCACATACAAGGCCATGTCAAACCCAGATTTGATGAATATGCTTCACCTCAAAAAATCTAGATCCGTCAGAGCCACAAGGGTGGGAGACTTAAACCTCGACTGACTATTAATAGGGCGTGCTGGAGGGATAGATTCATCACCCAAAGACTCCCTATGCTGTGGAACAAAATCCCGGTATATGTGAGGCAGAGCACCTCGCTGGCCTTGTTCAAGAGAAATCTTGACCAATGGATGGGAGATCGCAGATATACCCCAGGGATTACCTCAGTGTCACTGCTCGACAGAGGCACAGCAAAATAATGGGTATAGTTCCCCATACTAAAGGGGTGGCGTAAGCCACAAAACTATGGGCTAGGCTTGTAAATGCCCTCGGGCAGATAGCCTAGTACGAACCTATGAACCTATGAACCTATGAACTCCACTAATTTGGGGGTCATGCAGAGCAACGTTGGCACATTGGAAACATCAGCCTTAATTGAACAGCAACATACAAGGAGATGCCGATGATGCCAGCAATATTTTACATAATTCATCTAAACAGAAGGACTCCAAGCACCGTTATGATCAACAAGGTGTACGGCCCAGGACTGAAACAACCGTTAATGGCGGCTGCAGTTTTTTTGCCAATTTACCTGCTCCAGTCAAGAAAAAAGGGGATTAGATGCATCAACCGAATGAGCAGGGAGAACTCAAGAAAAGAAGGATACTAGAATGACTGGTGATGTTGATATTGTTTTTAACTTGTCCAAACATAATTTATCAGTTGATGAGTTATATGTACTGAATAAGGGGCTAACTTTTGTCCCGAGCATTGATAGTAGTTTTAATGAAATTATTTTAGATCTTATGTTATATGGCAGAAATTTGATGTCGAAATGTACGTTTGGGAACAATACTCAGTGCTCCACTCAATCTACATTAAGACAACCTAGTACTTTTTTACCAGTTTTTAATCATACAGTCAATACCTTTATCAAGGTTTGTGAACAGGATATATTATTATACTTATCCAAAGGGCGTAACAGAAGTTTTTATAATCTGATCGATAAGCAGCGACAGGCACTTAAGGGTTTACAAAATAATACGGATATTGTCATCAAGAATGCTGACAAGGGAGGGACCGTGGTTATTCTGGATAAGAATTTCTATCAGAGCAAACTAGCAGATATGCTGTCTGATGTTTCCACATATACACAGATCTCCCCTATTATACTGCACAGAATAGTTGCAGAAGTGGCAAATATTATGAAGAGGTTGTTAGTAGAAGGCTTAATGGATAAAGATTTGTTTGAATTTTTATGGCTAGAAAATCCAGTTACACCAATTTTTAAGGCTCTTCCCAAGTTGCATAAGGATCCAAATAACCCCCCCTTGAGACCTATTGTCTCAGGGAGGGGGTGGATTACTGAGAATGCTTCAATATGGCTTGGGTGTCTATTAAGACCTTTTGTTATGTGTTTTACAGAGGTGTTGATAGATTCTGGGCATTTTCTTCCCTCACTAAGAGAGACAGTAGAGGCAAAGGTTGCCCTGCAGTACATCATGGTCACTCTAGATGTGCAAAGCCTCTTTACTGTGATTAGTAACAGTTATGGCATCGAGCCGATTACAAGTCTAATTTTGGAAATTAATTTTCTGGGGGAAGACAAATTGAAATTGACCAGGGAATTACTGAGTGTTGTTTTGGAACACAATGCATTTTTATGTGGAGGTAACTATTATAGACAAACACAGGGGGTGGCCATGGGCACCTCCTGTGCGAATACCTATGCCAACCTGGTCCTTGTTTTCTGGGAGAGACAATTCGTGTTGGGACAGATGAATAAATGGAGAGATAGGATACATCTGTATAGGCGATTCGTGGATGATACTTTTCTATTATGGGAAGGTAATGAAGTGGAACTTGTTAGCTTTTTTGATTATTTAGGCACCCCCACATCCTTTCTCAAATTTTCCATGAATTTTTCTAGGACAGAGGTAGATTTTTTGGATATAAGATTAATGCAGGATACTGATGGTTTTAAAACCACACTTTTTAGGAAAGAATGTTGGAAAAATACCCTGCTAGCAAGGGACAGTATGCACCCTCAGTATACCTTTAACAATATTGTCAAAGGACAGTTAGGTAAGGTACCCAGGCTTTGTACTGAGGATGAAGATTTTGAGATCAAGTTAGGATTACTTAAAAAGAACTTCATAGAGAGGGGTTATGGAGAACCAATGGTGAGATGAACTTTTGCTAGACAGAAAAAAGTTAGACAAGACAGAGTGAAGCCATGGTTGAAATCAAGCGTAGGGGCAAGTTCAACAGATTCTTATAGGAAACTGGACCCACATCCTAGGCTTATGCTTACCTATAGTAGCAAGATTCATGGTGTCTGTGACATAATTAAAAATCATTGGAAAATTCTAGCCTCTGATGAGAAAATGGGTGCAATAGCAGGCACCCAACCATCATCTGGCTTCAGGAGGAACAAAAATCTAAAGGACCTATTGTGGCATGAGGTTAGGACAGTGGATAGGGCTAAGGTGATGGGGAAGGGGACTAGGCCATGTGGCTTTTGTTTACCTGTGGTTATATCAGTCCCAACACAGAATTTGTCCACCCCAATACTGGAAGGAGGTATTACTTCCATGTAAATGCGAATTGTAAGTCTATGAATGTTATATATTTAGCTATGTGCCAATGTTGTAACTGTTATTATATAGGCAAGACTAATTGCATGTTAAAAACCCGGATCCTGAACCATTTGTCAGCTATAAGGTTAGAAAATGAGCAAAATGTCCTCTACAGGCACATCTCACTGTATTCAGGACACTGTTGTAAATTTATGGTTATTAGTGTCATACCCAAAGGAAATAGAGGGGGCGACACTGTGAATAAAACTGAATGTGAAGAAACAAAGTGGACTGTTGGATAGCCTAGTAAACACCTATGAACCTATGATTCATTTTGATGCTTACACTACCTCCCCCTAGAAATCCTTGCTGTATAACAAATCTCTACCTCTTTTCTCAGCTTGTGATGATGCTAGTGCTGACATCTTGCTTTTTTTAGTATTGTGTACTGCCTACCTGTTGAAGAACAGGTTCTTCATAAATCGCTCTATTAGGGTTTGCGAATGATCGAAGGTAATCAAATTCTTTTAACTATGCTTGTTGCATTAGTTATATATTTATAATACCATGGACTTCATTAAACTATTATCTAATTCTGTTCAGGAGCTTTAAAATACCTAAAAGCTTAAAAGTTGTCTGTGAATTTTATGAAACATTTTACTGACTAAAAAGGAGATAAGCTGTTATTCCAAGTTTTAATTATTCAGTTTCACTTTCCTTTGATATGCCTTTAGTTTGAACTACAGTATTAAGTGAAGGACTTGAATGCCTCTTTGTGATTCTGTTAATTACAGAAATTTTCCTTCCCTGTTTTATCAGCTGCCTTAACCATAATGCTATCTTAAGGATTAGTAATCAGAAAAAGCGCAGTTACTTGGGAAACTGTACTTATACTGAAGTCATCTCATCTCTTAACCTCATAATTCAGCTGTTCTTGTTACCTACTGCATGTTTCATACACATGTTTTTGTTTTCTTTAATAAAATGATTTTTGTTAAACAAGCTTAGCTTTTAACACTGACTAATCCTAGTAACCTGAGCTACACCACTAGACTCAATGTGTTCCTTCAGACACATACTGAGTAACCAGGAAAATCCTGTAGCAGGCCCCCCCTCACTGTACACCAGTGGAGTGGGCAGTATGTCCATTAATGACCAGAGCAGAGGCATCGCAACATTTCCTTTATTATTGAACAACCCACTATACTGCATTCCAGCTTTGGAGAACTGTTTGCAAAATTCAGCAACTCCTAGATGCCTGCCCTTAGATGTCGAGGCCAAATGTCTTCACCCCAAAACCTGAAGCACTGTTCCTCTCATATCACCAGATCTAAAGAAGAATAAAGGCTGTAGTTTAGGAAGGATGTGCAGAGACATCCGTTCATTAGCAGAGGGTTGGATAACAAAGTCTTCTTAGAGGTGTGTGGGATTAAAATAAAGAATACAACTTAAATCATATATAATATGGTCTACAACGACATGCCTGTAAGAATGTGTGTGTGGTGTGTGTGTATAACACGACAGACAGGGAGAGGGAGACAGACAGAATGTATGTGCATGTGCATGTGGAATATGGTGTGTGTGTGTGTGTGTGTGTGTGTGTGTGTGTGTGTGTGTGTGTGTGTGTGTGTGTGTGTGTGTGTGTGTGTGTGTGTGTGTGTGTGTGTGTATATATATATATATATATATATATATATATATATATATATATATATATATATATATATATATATATTTATACAGTAGATATAAAAAGTTCACAAACCCCTGTTAAAATGCCAGGTTTTTGTGATATAAAAAAAGTTAAACCATAATAAATCATTTCAAAACTTTTCCCACCTTTAATGTGACCTATAACCTGTAAAATTCAGTTGAAAAACAAACAAATCTGTTAGGGGAAAAAATATAAAAAATAAAAAAAATGTACAATAAGCTTGTTACATAAGTGTGCTCACCTTTAAACTAATACTTTGTTGAAGCATGTTTTGATTAAATTACAGCATTCAGTCTTCTTGGGTCTACCAGAATGGCACATCTTGACTTGGCAATATCTGCCCACTCTTCCTTGCAAAAGTGCTCCAAATCTGTCAGATTGTGAAGGCAGCTCTTGTGCACAGCCCTCTTCAGGTCACCCCACAGATTTTCTATTAGATTTAAGTCTGGCCTCTGGCCGGGCCATTCTAAAACTTTAATTTTCTTCTGGTGAACCTATTCTTTTGTTGATTTGGATGTATGCTTGTGGTCACTGAATTGTTGAAAGGTGAAATTCCTCTTCATCTTCTGCTTTCTAGCAGATGGCTGAAGGCTTTGGGCCAAGAGTGACTGGTATTTGGAAATGTTCATAATTCCCTCCACCTTGACTAAAGATCAGTTCCAGCTGAAGAAAAGCAACCCCAAAGCATGATACTGCCGCCACCATGCTTCACCATGGGGATGGTGTTCTTTTGGTGATGTGAAGTGTTGTTTTGGCGCCAAACATACCTTTTGGAATTGTGGCCAAAAAGTCCAACCTTGGTCTCATCAGACCATAACACATTTTCCCACATGCTTTTAGGAGACATGGACGGCACTGTAGTGCAGTATTAGCATTGTTGCCTCACAGCAGGAGTTTTCCAGTTCGATTCTCTGCTGGTGTGCCTTCTGTGTGGAGTCTGCATGTCCTCCCTGCGTTCGTGTGGTTTTCCTCGGACATCACAAAGACATGCGCCTAGAGCGTTTGTTCCCGAACGTTTCTTCGCTAAAAATTAGTTTAATTCCAAGTCAGACTTTCCCAGTAAACAAATGTTAAATAAATAAATAAATTGATGTATTGTTCTGCAAATTTTAGCTGGACCTGGATGTTTTTCTATGTAATAAAAGGTTTCAGTCTTGCAACCCTACCCCACAGCCCAGACATATGTAGAATACGGGAGATTATTTTCACATGTAGTACACAACCAGTACTTGCCAGAAATTCCTGCAGCTCCTTTAGTATTGCTGTAGGTCTCTTGGCAGACTCCCTGACCAGTTTTTGTCCTGTCTTTTCATCAGTTTTGGGAGAGACATCCAGTTCTTTGCAATGTCACTGTTGTCCCATATTTTCTCCACTTTTGATGACTGTCTTCACTGTGTTCCATGGTATATCCAATGCTGTGGAAAAGTTTTTGTACCCTTCTCCTGACTGATACCTTTCAACAATGAGATCCCTTTGATGCTTTGTAAGCTGTAGCAGGCAACTGAGTAAATGTCAGGAAAATCTTACTAGGACAGCTGAACTTTATTTGGGGTTAATCAGAGTCTCTTTAAATGATGGCAGGTGTGTACCCAAGAAGACTGAATGCTGTATTTAAATCAATAGGTTCATAGGTTCATAGGTTCATAGGTTGGTACTAGGCTATCAGCCCTAGGGCCTATACAAGCCTAGCCATAACAATTCCCTGGCTATTTCTTCTCACATTATTTACTTTCCTGGACCCCTGTCTAGCAGGGTGACTGACGTGATCCCTGGGGTGAATTTCTTTTCTCCCATCCAATCGTCAAGGTTCCTCTTGAAGAGGTCCAAAGAGGCACTCTGCTTGACATGTATGGGCAATCTATTCCAGAGTCTGGGGAGTCTCTGGGTCAGGAACCTATCCCTCCAGCAGGTTTAAATCCCTGGAGCATGTGGCTCTGAGGGATTGGGATTTCTTTAAGTGTAGCATGTCCAACAGCTCTGGGTTTGACATGGCCTTGTATGTTAAGCAGAGATTGCCTCTGAGTAGACGATATGTGACAGAGTATAGCTGGAGTTTTTTAAGGCGGTCAGCGTAGAGCATCTGCTTTAGGCCTGTGATTCTTTTAGTGAGGTATTTCTGAGGCCTTTCCAGTTGTTGCAGATGTCTTGAGAGGTACATACCAAATGGGGCGTTGTATTCTATAATGGGTCTAATGAGGGATGAGTACAGTGGGACAATGACCTCCTTTTTTCTGGATGAAAAGCCCTTCGTGATGAGGTGTGCCACATAGAAGGATTTCCTGACTGTTGTGGCGATGTGGTTATCGAAGGTGAGACCACTGTCCACCTGTGTCCCTAAGTCTCTTATCACACTTTCTGTGTTTAGTGTACTGCCACCTATATGGTAATTCATGGATACATGTTTTTCCCAAAGGGGATAACAATACATTTCTTGGCATTGAGCTTGAGCCCATGGCTCTGGCACCAAGCATCTGTTTCTGTAAGGCCCTTTTGTAGAGTATCCACATCATTTGGGGATTCAATAATGGCTCCCAGTTTGCAGTCATCTGCAAACTTTGTTAGCCAGAGTCCCTCAGTGTTGACCTGTACTTCAGAGAAGCAGATGCCAAACAAGAGCGGCCCCAGGACTGAACCCTGAGGTACTCCACTTGTCACTTGTCTGGAGCTGGATTTGGAGTCGGCTACTTTTACAGTGTGGGTTCTATCAGTAAGCCATTTAGCAACCCATTGGGTGACATAGGAATTAATGCCCAACTTAGTAAGTTTATCTATGATTCCAGAGTGAGGGATGGTGTCAAAGGCCTTGGCAAGGTCTAGATAGACTGTGTGGACCACCTTACCCTTGTCCATGGCTCTGGAGACTGATTCAAAGAAGTCAATCAGGTTCAGGAGACAAGATCGGCCCTTCACAAACCCAAACTGGGTGGAGTCCAGTGTTTGAAGGTTGCCAATGTCTTTGTTTATAAGTTCCATGATAATACGCTCCATGGCCTTGCAGATAAGGCTTGTCAGACTGATGGGACGGTAGTTTCCGGGATCCAAGGTGGATCCCCCCTTGTGGATTGGGATAACTGTAGCTCTGCGCCACTCAGTGGTGCTTCAACAAAATATTAGTTTAAGGGTGTGCATACTTATGCAACCAGCTTATTGTACGTTTTTTATTTTTTATATTTTTTCCCCTAACAGATTTGTTTTTCAATTGAATTGTACAGGTTATAGGTCACATTAAAGGGCCTAGCATGGTTTTCCAGGGTGGTCATGATATAAGCCTTACCCCAAAAATAAGCCCCAGTTAAGATTGTCGACAACACATGAAGGACGTGTTGAATTATATTATTAGGTAATAATAATATTAATTATAATATTATTGACACCCGTTGACTGAGGTTATCGTACTCTGCTCGCCATTTTAGGAACATTCAGACACCCAACTTCTTCCCTTTGCAGAAAGTCGTAAGATTCTTTCCCTGGGAGCCCTCCACGATTTTTACTGTAACCCTAATCATCACTCACACTTGACGGTTGAGATCCTTGGACAATAAGCACTGCCAGATGTACTTTGATTGGTCAAAGTGCAGACAATGCACATAAAGCGTGCGCACTTGATAACAAATGTCTGTGGTTGTGTCTTCTTAACCGTCACCATTTTGTGTTCCACTCTGGTCTCATAAGTCTTCAATTAACCCACCCCCAGACAAGATGAGTGCAAAAGGAAAGAGCTATCCTGTCGAGTACAAGAAAGGAATCGTGGAGGACTCCCAGGGAAAGAATCTGATGGCTTTCTGCAAAGAGAAGAAGTTAGATCTCTGAATGGTCTGAAAATGGCATGCAGCACATGATAACCTCAGTCAACAGGCCGACGAGGGAAATGCTAAGAAGTGCAAGTGTGGATCAGGTCGGCAACCATTATTTCCTGCGCTGGAAGACATTATCTGTGAATGGATTGCTAACAGGAGAGCAAAGGCTTTGGTTGTGCGCAGGGCTGATATTCAAGCATTTGCCCTTGCAATGGCACCACAGTTAGAAATATTCCCAGAAAAATTCAAAGCATCACAACATTGGCCGGATGTCTTTCTTCAGCAATATGAACTGTCTCTTAAGAAGATCAACAACTCTGTTCAAGCTGGAAGATACTGAAGTTATTAAATGTGCACTTGCATTCAAGTCCTTTGTTGATGGCATTGACTTTTCTAAATACCAACTCTCCAACATGATTGCTATGGATGAAAGCGCAATGTTTATGGGCCAAGTATCTCAAACAACAATTGATCAGAGGGGTGCCTCGTCAATCTACATTCCCATCACTGGTTACGAGAGTGCACGTGTTACTTGCATTTTGGCAATTCGTCTAGATGGAAAGAAAACCCCACCTCTAATCATTAGTAAAGACAAGAAAGATAAGATTGAACATGTTTCAGGCATTTACATTTTTGAAACCGAAAAAGCATGGTGCACACAAGCAGTTATAAGGAAGTGGGTTGATGTAATGCTGCCACTTGTTTTGCAAGGTGGCAAAAGAGGTCTGCTAGTCTGGGATTCAGCCAGCACTCACCGTGCTAAAGACATGAAGAAATTCCTTGCACGGAGAAGAATAGATCAAAAAATGACTCCTGCAGGAAAGACTGCCTATCTCCAGACTCTTGATATTGCAATAAACGAGCCATTCAAGGACCATTTGTGCATGGAACTCAATGACTACATTGAAAATAGAATGGAGAGAAATCAGCATGGAAACTTTGTGAAGCCTAGCCTGCAAGAGGTCATGACCTGGGTGAAAAATTCATGGGATAAAATCACTGACAGCTGTGTTGCCAATGCACTATGAGCAGGCTACTTGGACAAGCAGTGCTCATTTAAGGAGAGCTCTATTGCTAGGCATGACAGATTGGGGCCAATGGTTCTACGGGAAATGGAGTCGCAAGAAATTCAGGCCAGATTTCAAGGGTTGGAGACTTATGACAATGTTCCAGAAGAAGATGACATGACTGTATCTGAATAACTTTTCCATTATCGGGGCAACAGAATGGATTGCTTCTGCTTTCAGTTTTATTCCCTTCCTCTAATACACATGTACTGACATTTTTCTGCACTTTCTGTTAAGCATGACATATTGCACCATGAAAGACAAGGTGTAGATATTCTGAAGTTGAAATGTTTGTTGCACTGTTTATGCAGAATTCTCACACAGCTGTTAACGCGTTACTTAGAACTGTTGTCCAATAACAGAAAAGTAACAATTAAATGTCAATTTGAGTACATGAATAAATGTTGATTTTTGTACATGAATAAATGTAGATATTTGTACATGAATAAATGAATAATTGTAGACTGTTGTACAGGGGGGCTGTAAATAAGGCATCCCCTGATAATAAGCCCTAATGCGTATTTCAGCGAGAGAAAGAGTATAAGATCTGGTCTTATTGTCGGGGAAATACGGTGTGTGTGTGTATATATATATATATATATATATATATATATATATATATGTGTATATGTGTGTGGGATCTGTACAGATGCTCGACTGCATCTTTCATTGAATCCCAATTTGCTGAGCATATTTGCGCAAAGTGCTGTTCATCGAAGCAGCACTTTCATGTAAGTATGCTTTTTGTTCAGGTCGTACTACTGTGCAGTAAGGGAAAATTCCCTTTTCCCACTGTAGTGCAACCTCGGAGTGATAATATTAAAGTAGTTGGGGTGTGCAGGGGGGCTTGCCCTCCTGCATTCAAGTAGATTTTGTGTTTTTTTTTTTTTAACATATGTTAACGAAAGCGCTTTTTCGATGTAAGCGCTTTCGTTAAAGTGTGTTCGGTGGTAATGGATTCAGGCTTTTGATCTTTCGATCAAAAGTCCTAGATCCATATATATACATCTATATATATATATATATATATATATATATATATATATATATATATATATATATATATATATATATATGGGTCTACTTCTAATGACCGAAACGCCGATTCGCCGACAGTGAAATCACCGACACGAAACGACCGACAACGCAGTTGACCGACACGCTCGAATCCCGACAGACGGAAGACCGACAAGGGGAATGTGTAAGCGACCTGGTAAGTATCGATGGTGAGGGATTTAGGAGTAGGGAGCGGACAGGTAAGTGTGCAATACTCAGGGATGTAGGGTTAGGGTGTGTGATAGGTGAGTGTGCGGTAGTGTCGGAGCTTGGGGTTGGGTGTGTAAGTGAGTTAGGGTTAGGGTGCAGGTAGGGAGAGTGCGGTAGTGTCGGAGCTTGGGGTTGGGGTGTGTAAGTGAGTTAGGGTTAGGGTGCAGGTAGGGAGTGTGCGGTAGTGTCGGAGCTTGGGGTTCGGTGTGTAAGTGAGTTAGGGTTAGGGTGCAGGTAGCGGACGGTGTGCGGTAGTGTCGGACCTTAGGGTTAGGGTTTGGGTTAGGGCTAGTGGATATGTGTTGTAGTGTACTGTGTTGTTTACGTGTAGTGTGTCGGTGTTATGGTGTTCGGTGTTTCGCGTTGTCGGGTTTGTGTGTTGTCGGTTTTCTGGCGTCGGTGATTTCACTGTCGGCGAATCGGCGTTTCGGTCATTAGAAGTAGACCCGTACATATATATATATATATATATATATATATATATATATATATATACATACATATACACATATATACACACACATATACACACACACATATATATATATACAGATACACACACACACACACACACGCACACGCACACGCACACACACAGGGACAGGGAGACAGAATGTATGTGCGTGCGCATGTGGAGTGTGGTGTGCGTGTGTCTGTGTGTGTCCTGTATGATATCTATACAGATTGTGTAGTATACACAAAGGCAAACTATGTGGTCCAGGTGACGTCAACAGTCACAGGTATTTAGTGAAAGACATCAGATCATGTCAGCGTGATCTATAGCATTTGAAATAGAACATGCAATGATAACAGGATTATATGTTTTCTTTATAAGTTTAACATCCTTATGGTCATTCCATTTCCTCTTCTTCTTAAAGATGTTTGCATCATTTATCTACCAGCCTTTCAAAAAAGTCAGTAATTATTTCTAATCTTATTCTCCTGCACATAGTTCTGTGCTACATACCAGTATTTGTACTCAGACTACAAGATTTATAATACAATGAAATTATTTGTAATCATACCTCTTAATATAAATATGTTATTGTTCCCACAGTGTTGTGAACTACTTCCCAGTATTTTTATTCTGAATACAAGATTTGTGATCCAATAAAACACAAGATCTTTGTAGATGAAGAAGCACCTTGTGACAATAGCATGTCAGAGCTCCCAAAACTGAAATGGGATGAAAGTTTCAAGTAGTTTCACTGGCTAGTAGCTATGTGAGAAATGTATACAAACATGGCAAAATGACATATTTCATTTAGAATACTCTGAAGGGCTTTAAAAGTGATAAACTAGTCTGGGGATGTGTATTAGATTGTGCTATTTACTGCATGGCAAGGTGGCTGGATGATTTCAACTGCAACTTCATTCTGCTCGCTAGGTTCATTTCAGAATCATCTAGTATACACACTTGTATCGTGCCTTTCAGAAAACAGAATGAAATCCTTCAGAGTACAGAGAAACATGCGGCAACATAAGACTGCCAAATACAACAGAAGTAACATTCACATTACAAGAAGCTCCCAAAAGATGATAAATGCATCCTGCTACAGTGTAGCAACATATAGAAATATAAACAAGCACTCTACAGATGAAACATGTCTAGAGTAAGACAGTCCCTGTAAAGTATAACACCCACTACTAGGGGCAACCCAGAAGCAAAGCCAGTATGTCCCACTGTGAGAGAGCTCTTTGGATTCTGCAGCTATCCCAAAAAGTCAGCCCGTTGAAAACATGTTTATCTTTTATTACAAATGGGACCGAGTCTTGTAGACAAAATATCATTTTGCATAAGTAAAGGTCTCAACAAATACAAGTACAAAAAGAAATCACAATGTAAAAGCTACACAAATGTCAAAATGTCACCTGTTCATTATGAAGCTGGTGAGCGCCCTCTGCAGCTGAAGTAATGGATTACACCATACGTAGCACGGCTCAGTGCAGACTTGAAATATGGCTTCTTGTTAAATGCAAGAAACTCTACAGATGCAGAGCTGTGTCAAAGGGTAAGTATCTGCAGCTATAGTAATGTGCTATAGTACAAGGGTACCTCCACATAAACTTGTGTGTCTGAATGAGTCTTGCAGATACAGTAATTTAAACAGTATGAGAGTCCCTGTAATTAAACTAATGTGTTAGTGTTTCAGTCCCTGCAGCCACACTAAAATGTGTCTCAGTATCAGTGTCTTCTAATAAAATTAGTGGGCACCAGTATGAAGATCCGTAAAGACAGGTGTGTTTTACAGAATGGCAGCCTCTGGGGATAAGTGCATCAATGGATGAGTTTTTGCAGGTATAAAGCTATGTCAAAGTAAGTCTCAACATATTAACACTGTCACAGTATGAAACTTCAGATACACTGCAGTCTGCCTGTATAAGCACCCTGCATATATAGTCTCAAAATGATGTCCCTGCATTTACAGTACAATATTAGTAACATTGCTGCCAAACAATCAGCAAAGCTAAGTGGCTACACATTAAACGTCAAGCTGACATGCTGATAGGATCTCACATTTTTGAAGTACTGTCTGAAGCCTTCTATCCATTAGCTGCCAAACTCACCATGAAACTCACTGCTTATAATCTTAGAAGCCAAATTCCTTCTGCATCATACTACAAAGTCCCAAAACAAAAGTACAATGTCCAAGCCACAGCATGGACTCAGCATCTGTGAATCATTACCTCCATAACTAAAAACACATAACATAACCTCATACACCAAATTCTGGACCGACTTAAAATCACATTCTCTCAGTCAAGCACATATCAAATGGCTCCTCTTCAGGCTATATAATCTAAATACCTCTACCATTTATTCATCTCTGTCTTCTTTAATCTAATCACCTACTAAATAGAACCTAAGTCTGTTGGCCGACTATACCAAAATTGCTTAATACTTTTTCTTTTCATTTTATTTTTAAACATGACTGTATGATATGCATTCTTAAGAATCTTTGCTGTGAAATGCAACTATTTGTTTACATTACCAGATTTATTCAACAACTTCTGTAATGAGTCTTTAATTTTCTCAGTGTATACCTGAGCATATTGTGTCTGTGATTCTATTTTAGGTGACTACATTTTTTTTCTCTAAAATTTTCCAGGATGAACCTGAAATTGGTCCATTGTGATCTGTGTTCCACCTTGGTTAAGACAACTGCATGCATCCATACATACATAAATACATAAATAATGCTATGATATTCCTTTATTCATTTGTTCACCATGTAAATGGGCATATCCAAAACAAACCTTACTCAGGCAAGCTCCAAGACAATAAGCAAGGATGACTAAATGTTAAAATTAAATCCCATATGCTTGGTGATAGTTTATATGTACATTATAGAATGCATGGCACATAGCATAAACAACAGATGGATTTCCCTTTGTCCTGGCCAGATTCCACCTGTCTGTGCAAGCAATGTACCTTGGGTCTCCCCTTAAAAGTGACCAGAGCAAAGTGTGATTAATCTAGTCAACAGAAAGTAAGCAAATTAATAAAATACAAATTACAGTCATTCCTGTAGCCTTCAAACCTATTTCTGTGATGGCATTTAAGCTGGCAAGAAAGGTACATCTCTGCTAATACAATTAAATACGAGAGAGACAAAAGCCACAGGAGCACTATGTTGGTGTCTGTACAATACAAGGTATACTGCATGCCAGCCAGGTATATCAGTGAGGCAGTCAGAAGGAAGACAGCAAGTATGAGCTGAATGGTGTACTTGTGCTGTCAAGTAAATTAAACCAGGTGCAATTTGTATTTGTGCAAAGGTGCCATACCATTCTGATGAAATGTTGTTCCCGCTTCAGTCAGAGCACCAGCAATTCACCAGTTATGGTTGATTCCTCAAAGTGCTTCATCTCCAGGATACGGAGCCTTCTGTATGCAATCTTCATGTCATCCCTGTGTCTGATGTGTCCCAGTTCACAGTAACATCTTAAACACTCCTATGGATGCATGTCAAAAGTCTAAATGCCCACAGGGGTGTGTGTGTGTGCGTGTGCGCGCGCGTGTGTGTGTGTGTGTGTGTGTGTGTGTGTGTGTGTGTGTGTTAATCTGATGGTCTGGCATTTCATTCATGAACGCTTCTCTGTTTTATACCTCTTGCTTGGTTGGATAGGCTCTGGCTATCTCAGAAATCGATAAAGCAGAACGCAGTAATAAATGAAGAAATGCGTGCTGACTTCTACTGAACATATTAATGCATGACTGGGATACACATTACAACTGTTGTAAATTCTGAAACCAAATATTAACAGACAGGACTCTTACACTCCACTAGCAGTACAATTAACATTACCTAGGGATGTCCTGTTGTGATGGCTACTACTGCCCTGCTGCTCTTCTCCTCAATGCAGTCTGCATTCAAACTCTCACATCTACCCCATAATAAGGTAACAGATTTAATAAATGTGTCTCATTTACCTACCTGATTCAGCACTCTTACATTCTACAGAGACAAGCATCTCATTACATTTATCTGCGCAGATGACATCAGTTGAGAAGGGACATTACTATCAGAGACTAGCTGTTTCAGACAGATTTGTGGTGCAACTTGCAAGACTCAGAAAGGGGATGCAGTAGTGAGAGGGATGTTCTCTGGTAAATAGGCATAAATGAGTGCACATTTGTAATTACCATGCCTTTGAGCTGTCAAACATGACTTTTTTGTGTTGTCACCAAGAAACTGGTCAGCAGTGTAGTATGTCCAGCTAAGTTCTGTGATACCTGTAAATGTGTGTACATCCTGTTACATATGTTACATATGTACCTGCATAAATATACACATACACAAAATTTTTTTTTCAATAATCATTTTTATTGTTTTTCAAAACCATAATACAATTCACACGCTATTTACATTATGTACAAAATGCTTCCAGTGTTCATTTCCATTTTGAATTTCCAGATTATACATTAAGAGTAGATATCGTATTAATCAAGTACCGGAAAATGTAAAAATAAACATAAAAACATCTACTATAGACAATTATAAACCAACTCAAGCCAACAATCTGTATTATTTCTACATCTTCTATCTAGTCTAAGAATGTGTTTGTACATATGCAGAATGTCCTAAAAGAAAGTGGATAGGAACCTCTAAGCCAATATAATGTTAAAGATTTGTTCCCAAATTTTTATACTGTTTATACTTTTCTTATTGTTACTAATTAATAATTTGTGCGCTAAAATATGCTTGATCACTAACAGCCTGAATTTTTGCCACGATGTCTGTGCTGGGTTCAACCAATTTGTGGCTATATATAATTTCATTAGTAAACTGATATTCATAATTACAATCTTTTTTGATTTGTCCAAATTCTCCGGTGGAATATGTAGAATCAAAAATTCCCAGGTGAGTGTTGAGTTTTGGTAACCCATTTTTTGTAGCTGTAACTTTAATGAGTTCCACAATTTATAAATGCACTTGCAACTCCAGAACATGTGTAGCAGGTCTGCTGTCTGATCTAAACACTGTGGACATTTAGGTGAATTTTTTGAATCAAATTAATGAAGAGTGGGATGGGTATAATACGCATTGTTAAATATCATCACTTGAGTAAAGACCAGTTTTTGAAGTGATACGGATTTCAATGTTAAGTTAAACGCCTCTACTATCTTATTATCGTCTAGGGAAACCAATTTCTCTTTCCAGTATTTCGATAACAGAATATGATTACTATATTTTCTCTCTTTTACCATTTTATACGCTGAGGATATGTATTTTCTGTCTTGTTGCAATGCTTCCCACAGATGACGCGAAATAACTAGTTCCTCTTTTATGATTTCGGAATTATTAAAATAATTTATGGCAAGATCTTTTATCTGCCTCATTATAATTAAATAAGAAATAGGAAGATTCATCTCTTTTAAGATATCATGTACCGCTACTCCTAAGAAGGGGTATAAGTCACTTACAGTTAACTCCTTAATAAATGGAAATTTCTTTAAGTCTATCAGTTGATTACCAATAGTCATGTTAGGATTTCCATGAAACAGTTGAAACATCATCATATATTTTAATAGGTTCAAAGAGGCAAACAGGGTTTGAGTTGCCATTGCCCATATCTTGATGTGCTCCATTAAATCATATTTGCTCAGTGTTTGTTTATTTAAAAATGGTACAGCTTTAACATTAATTCCCGTTCCTTTTATATGTTTAGAATTTAGCAGCACCCATTTGGGTGTCCATTTTCTATTTTCACTGTCCAAGTAAGACACCCTTAAAATCCTATTGGCCTGAATCACTATATAATACATCTCAAAATCCGGTAAATCCAACCCCCCCTAGTTTTAGGAGCCATCAGTTTCTCATAAGATATTCTCGTTTTTCTAGGTTCCCACAGAAATTTCCCCAATCCTATCTGAAACTGCTTAAAGAATGTTTTCGTGATTTTGAATTGTGCTGCTCTAAAAATATAAAGCATTCTGGGGAGAACATTCATTTTTATTATCGCTGCTCTTGCCATCATCGGTAGCTTCAATCTACTCCATCTTTTCAAATCCAGTGTTATTCGGTCTCCAGTTGCCTTAATATTATTAATAAAGAATTCTCTGTTTTCAGTTGAAAAATCAATCCCCAAATATTTTATTCTTTCTTCTGTCCTTACTTGTCCTATCAATGGTAGCATTGAAAAAGGTGTAGGTGTCTTTAGAGGGAATATTTTGTTTTTTTTTAAAATTTAGTTTGTAATTAGAAATTCTCTCAAAGTTTTGTATTGCTGTATTTTTTCCGTATCCGACACCGGTGTGGTACTGTATATATTTAGATCGTCTGCAAAAGCGGCCATCCTAATCTTTATCCCAAGAAGTACAGGAAAGTTATAAAAAACATTTTGCTTCATATGAAGAAATAAAGGCTCCAAATACAGATTAAACAGTATGGGAGATAATTGGGCATCCCTGTCGAGTTCCATTTTTAATTTGAATCCTTTTGGAGCATTCATGATTTATAGATAAACTAGTGTATGCATTATTATATAAGTTCCTTAACGTTGAAATAAAGGCCTGAGGTATATTGAAATATGATAATATATCAAATAAATATGTCAAATTAACTCTATCGAATGCTTTTTGAGCATCAATTATTAAAGCATATATGTTCATATTTTTATACTTTGCATAAGATATTAATGTATGAAGAGTTAATGTATTGTCCGTAGTCTGTCTCCCATCTATAAACCCCGCCTGTTCCTCTGACATTATCAAATTTATTATTTTTTTTAATCTACTAGCTAGAATAGATGTCATGATTTTCATATCAATATTCAACAGTGATATGGGCCTGTAATTGTCTGGATTTTTGGGATCACTATTCTCTTTCAATATCAGTATTGTTCTTGAAGCATTAAAGTGAAGGTCATTGCTGCCATTCAAAATGATATAATTAAAAGTCCGTGAAAGTACAGTGCTCAGAATCCCACTAAAAGATTTATAGAATTCAGAGGTCATACCATCCGGTCCTGGGGCTTTATGGGGCTTCAATTTCTTAATTGCCTCCAAAACTTCCTCGACTGTAATCTGTGCAGTTAATTCTCCATGAGAATCTTTGTCAATATTGGGAAAATTAATTTTCTGTAAGAACTCTTTTCTCTCTTTATCATGAACATGTATTTGTTGTTCACCATATATCTGATTAAAAATTAATTCAAAAATCTTCATGATATCTGACTTATCAGTGTATAACGTATTGTTATGATTTATTATTTCAGTAATTAATCGCGTCGATTTCGTCTGATTAATAATACGGGCTAATGCTTTCAAGGGAGTATGAATGTGATTTGCATATTTAACTAAACTTCTTTGTTCATACAGTGTCAATTTTCTATTATGCATAAGAAACAGCTCTTTCTGACATCTTAACAACTCATTTTCTGTCTGTTCAGTGTAGTTCCTCATCAACTCCTGGTCCAATAATTGTATTTTGGTTTCCAAATCCAGTTGTTCTTTATTTTGCAGTTTTTTATAATATGTGGCTTTCTGAATAAATAATCCTCTTAACAAAGTTTTAGTTGTGGCCCATTCTATATCTAATGGATGTTCGTTACGGGGAATATTATATAATAATTGTTTAAGTATCTCCTTAACTTTCTGTACTATATCTTCTTTGGTCAATAGGTATGGGTTTAAGGACCAATTATATCCACAGTGACTTTTAGTTTTCAAAATATTGGTATTTAAAGTTAATGTTATCTTAGAATGGTCAGAGAGCTGTCTAGCTTGATTGGAAACCCTAGGGTCAAGTGAAATGAATACTTCTGGAATTAAAAAAAAATCAATTCGCGACCACATTTTATGGCAGCTAGAATAAAAAGTACAGTTTTCTGCCTTTGCTTGTATGTGTGTGTGTTTAAAAGGGTCATACAGTTTGAAATCAGTTTTCAGTTCTTTCAACGCTACCATTGCCTGCTTATTAAAAGCTGTAGAAGCCCCCAACTTATCAAGTTTGGAATCTTGGTATGCGTTCCAATCCCCTCCCATCACTATGTAACAGTTATTATATGACTGTAAAATGGAGTAAACTGAAGCTATAAAATAATGTTGGTTCACATTAGGGGCATATACACATATAAGTACTATCGGTTTATCAAGACAGTCAGATTTGAGAACCACCAAACACCATCTGCCTTCTTTGTCTATTTTGTCCTCCAAAAGTTCTCCTTGAAAATGATTCTTGATTATAATTGCCACCCCAGCACTATTCGTAGTCCCTTCCGCCGTCACAATCTTCCTAATCCATTTCTTGTCCTTCATTGTTTCCCACTGGTCATTAGTCAAATGCGTTTCTTGTAATAGAATAAAACCTGCTATTGATTTAAAAAACATATGCAGAAACAGCTTTCTTTTTTTCATGTTCTGGAGTCCTTTAACGTTCCAGGAATCTATTATCCACATTCTAAGCTATGCATTAATGAATAATGATATCTAGTTTTTATTTTCCACCGTAAATTGACAAGTGTTGGTATTTCGTAAATTTTTTGGAAGCAAAACTGCCATCCTATTCTACCCAGTGCCTATCCACTATTCCTCCTGACCAGGATGAACATAGGTTTTTCACATTGCTTAAAATTCCCCAAGTAGCTAATCTACTAATTCTATTAACTAACAATAAAATATCATGCAAAAAACCTACACCAACTATATCTACATCTACAAAGCCTAACCCAGACATTCCCTACTAACACCACACTCAAGTAACTACAGCTCTGTACATTTTCCCCAATATTCATATAAACTAATTGTACCTGACATGTCAAATAATTCACTTTTATCAAACTTTATATTCAGCAATAACATATTAGCATTGTAATTACTTGTTCTAAAACATTTTAACTAACAGTTCACATAATAAGCTCACAGTTGTTATACATTTTGTTTAAAACAATGCAATTATTTTGGTCAGCTATTTTTCTCCAAAACAAACCTACAACATTACATGTTAATTTTTATAGATCATTGCAGTTAAACATAACCTAAAATGCACATTTACTACTTCTGGTTAGAGATTATGCTTTTTCTCTAAACTGATCAAATTTAAAAGATACTTATTTATTTACAAGACAGAACACAGTAAAATAGAAGGCAAGCATGAAAAAGAAAAAAGAAATATAAAACATAAACTGCATTACCTTGATTAACCACTAAGCCAAAGGATCTTATACTGCAACAGCTAAACCATACATTTTAATCTTTACCTGACACACTTGACCTCATTGATCGTCCTACAGTCATTTTACCATCAAATAAGTCCAAAAAAGCTTTGTTTTCGATCCTCAGCAGCTCTTCTTTCTTCCCAGCAGTTGCAGCAGTCCAGGCAGTTCTTTTTTCAAATCTTCGTGCTCGCGATGGGGGAACCATTTCGCGAACGGACCTCTCAGCTGCACCACACTCAAAATGGTCCCCCTGCTTCCTTTACCTTGTTTCCTGTTGCCTCGTGGGTCAGGAGCGCTCGTTGGAGCCATAAAACACATCGTAGAATCTTCGTGTTTCAGCTGGGAAGACGAGATAAGAAGATAAAACGGAGAATTACCAGGCCTGCTGAACAAACAAGAACAGACAAAGGATTTTAAAGCCTCGGATCCTCGTAAATGAAGTCTGCCATTCACTCTGATGCTGGAAGAAGCTTAGTTGGACTGTTCAGTTTTCAGACGGTGGCAACGCCTTAAAAAGTTTCAAAAAGGTAGGTCTGGCTTCTTTTTTTGCATTAACAGTGTATTTAATGCCATCAAGAGTAAAAATTAAACTGTTAGGATATTTCATTTGAAATCTAATGTTTTTGTCAATTAGAAACTTACAGTATGGAGCCAGCAATTGTCTAGACTGCCTTATTTGTGTTGGTAAATCCTGTGTTATAGAAACTTTATAACTTTGCCACATTATAGATCCACCAGATTTTTTAATGGTTAGAAGTATTTTATTCACATCCTGAAAGTTTAATATTTTGACATACACGGGTCTGGGTGTATTTGAAGCTTGGGAATCCCTGTATGCTCTATGCGCTCTTTCAATGACAATTTGCTGAACAGCCACAGAGTCCTTAAGTAGTGTTTCAAATATTTGTATAATGGAAGTGGTCAGATCATTATATTGGATTGACTCTGGGATCCCTCTGATGATTATGTTGTTACGTCTCGATCTTGCTTCCAAGTCCAGAATTTTGTTTTGCATCATTTGAATATCAGCCTTGTGGGATTCAGTTCTTTTAGTGAGCAATGTTATGTTGTCTTCATTTGCTGCAATTCTGGTTTCTGCTTTCTCTATTCTTGCAAGAATCCGATTGCATGTATCACTAAATGTTTGTGTTTGGGATGTTAGGTCTTTTAAAGCATCCTGTATAGGTAATAATGCAGAATTAATTTCTTCCATTGTAACCTGTTGATCAGACTTCGTTGATGCCCCTGTTTTTGCAGTCTCTTGCTGTTTAACTGTTTTCTGTCTCTTAATTATAGATTCCTTCTCTGGAGACTGTAATGCTGACAGTTTAGTTTTAGTAGTTGTAGTATCCATATTTTTATCTTCTTTTGACATTTTGTAATGCTGCAGATAGAGATATTTGCCAAGGAAAAGTTTCAGAAGTGAGGTAGTTCAGTCTTTTGTTTGGTGCTCTGTTCAGAGTCAACCTAGCAATCAGTTCCAATCCTGTTGTCACAAAGTATTTTTTTTCAATTTTTTTCCCTCAAGAAGATCGCTGACTTCTAGTAGTTTATTAATTGCTGCCAATTAGTTGATTAACTCCAAATGTACCTCCACAGGGTTGATTTTTTTCTCTGGTCTTTGGAGAGCTGAAGTACTGCAGTGTTTATAGAATGGCGGCCATCTTTGAATCAGACACATACACAAATTTAATTACTGACATTTAATTATCGGGAAAGTCTGACTGGGTTGGAGCCAATTTTCAGCAGAGGCCAGGGGAGAAAAGCTCCAAAGTGCAACAAAACATTTTAAGAGCAATAATTCTACAGTCTTCAAAAACAATGCAAAAACATCCACAGTTTAAATAAATATACCAAATTAGACATAATATGAAAACATTTAAAAATATATACAAGTTATATGATGATAATGTAAAGAAAATTAAAACACTGTCATCTGTGTTAGGATGTCTAGCAGCAGATTTGTGTACATTCTCAGATTAACTTGTATGCTAGCATGTCTAACTGTGAAAATGTAAATACATTTTAAAATGTTGAGTATTTCCCTGCTTATACAAAATGTTTAAAGAATCTGTCAGTGTTTTGACACATTTCTAATTGCACATGTTTGTGAGAGAGATTCTAAAGTACAAACTGTCTGTGGAGAATCAGCTGATCAGTAGGTTTTATTTATTTAACATTGGTCCGACTAGGACAGACCCTATTTTCATTGGAGGGCATGTCTTTGGAAGGTGATGTCATTAGAATGTTCCTGGTTACAGTGTGATTATTTGACCAGATGATTGAGAGGAAAAATAACTTTTTCAAACAACTAATTGTTATTTTTAAAATAAGACAGTTGAGGCTGTTAACCTGGACTATAAAAGAGACTATTGAAGTAAATTGAAGGCCAGTTAAGAGTTGCAGTCAGTTACAGTGCTGTGCAATGGATACCCGAAAAAGGCCTCACCAAAAACTGTAAGCCTGCCTTTACCTTGCTTTTATGTTTTAGATTAGATCAGGGACAGTATTCTCTAGTTAGATTAGGAAAGTTTAGTTATTTAGATAGAATTTTTCTAAAATGATGGACTTTTATCCTACAGTTTAATTTTATATTTCTGGTGATTGAATTCTGGTGTTTAGTGAAAATTACTGATTTACATTTTTTAATAATCATTTTACGTATTATCAAATGTTTTTCATTACTTTACATTATGACTGGACAATCAGTGTATTCTTTAGAGATTAGAGAGTGTTTATACCCATTTGATACTCCCCAGATCACCTAAAATGCCTTGCTGCTTCTGCTCTTAGCTATCATCTATTTTGATATTAAATTTGTAATAACTGATTACCCTTTGAAAGGCTTGTAGACCTGTTTGACTCAGGTGGCAGCATTTACCATTTGTATTGGGGAAGGGACAAGCTGCGATGGTACAGCGGTAGCGTTGTTGCCTCACAGCAAGAGGTTTTCCTGTTAGATTCTCGGCTGGAGTGCCTTCTGTGTAGAGTCTGTATGTCCTCCCCATGGTCGAGTGGCCTCCGAAAGACATGCATGAATGGGCGTGCCTTCACTGAAGGTTGGTTATCAGGCTGGCAACTCGGCACCATAAAAAATCTACTGCCAATCATTAGCGGATCGGAGTTCCGCTGTGGCGACCCCTAACCAAGAAAAGCCGAAAAAGGCAAACAACATTGTGTCAGGCTTCTTATAAATGTTTGTATGTGTCAGATTTGAACTTATTTTGAGTGTGAGTGAGTCAGAGGTCTTAAATTGGAACACACTGCTCTGAAGTCTATAATAAGGGATTACATTTGGGGTGGACAGAGGTAAGCACGCAATCAGTCATGAGGGATTTGGGCACCCAGGCTGCTAACAACCTGACTTTTGACCACCATGTTGCTTCCGTTGTACGGAAAGCCTTCTACATGGCCCACTTCATAAGTAAGGGTATCTCATCCAGGGACAAGGAGGTCATAACATCCCCTGTATTCTTCCCTTATAAGACCCATTATTGAGTACAGCGCCCCTTTTGGCATGTAACTCGCAAAGCACATGCAGCAGCTGGAGAGACCACAGAGGATCCTCACCAGGAGAATCCAGGGCCTGAGGAACAGGTCATTGATCTACCATACACAGATAGGCTAAAAGCCCTATCACTCTAATCAGTTTCATACAGACTCCTCAGAGGTGACCTCTGTCTGACATACAAGATGATCACGGACCCCACCTTAGTGGGACTGCTGCATATCCGCACGTCAAGCTCCACTCGAGTAACCCACACGCAGGCCCTCAACCTGGACTGTGACATCAACAAGACTTGTTGGCAGGACATATCTGTGTACCAGAGAGTCCCCCATCTATGGAATAGACTTGCTCCCCACATCAAGCAGAGTACCTGGGTGGGTGGCCTAATGGTTAAGATGTTTGCCTTACAAACACAAGGTGCAGGGTTCGAGTCTCACAAGGGATAATTGGCTAGGCTTAAAATGGCTTGCAAGGGCAGTTAGCCTAGTACTAATCTATGAACCTATGAACCTCTTTTCCCCTTTTTAAGCACAACCTGGATAACTGGAAAACAGAAAATATGCCCCTGGGATTCCACTCGTGTCCCTGCTGGACAGGGGCATCGGGTGCTGATTTGTCTACACATGAGCTAAACTCTTGGTTAGGCTTATAAGGGCCTCAGGGCCAACAGCCTAGTAATATCCTATGATCCTATGACCTTATATACTCCAGTACCAGAAAACAGTATGTGTTTCTGTTGTGCTCTTATGGGAAATTGTGGAATTTTACTCGTGTGTTCTGTGCTCTGGTGTTTTCTGTGACACTCCCACACTGGAGTCAGTAGTAAGGATTGAGGCTCCTTAATTACTGACCCGGGTTTAAGTGGAGGACATTGCATATTGGTGGCAGTCTGATGGGATATTAACCAGACGTCACATTATTGGTGACAGCTTAGTGGGTTTGTTAATTGGATTTCAGTAGCCTGTTGGTAGTTGTCATTAAGGTGCGCACTCCTGACAGCCACAAGGTAAACATTCAGAATTTCAATCCACCACAGTTTTATTTATTTATTTTTAGTTAGATAGTCAGGGATAGCAGGCAAGGATGTCAGCAGAAGATTTTAGCAAGCTGACAATGATCCAGTTGGCTATGGAGTGTGAAACCAGAGAATTGGTGCATGCCAACCTGACCAAGGAAGCAATGATTTCATCCTTGGTTGTAGCCACAGCTCAGACCAGCCATTCAGAGAATAACTAGTTTGGTGTTGGTGATGTGCAGACTGGTAAGACGGGACAGTCCATATTTTATTCACTGGACCTGAGAATCCATCTGGAGTTAAGGAGATTGAAACTGGAGGCTGAGGAGCGAATGCGATAATTTGAACTGGAATCAGAGGAGAAGCAGCACCAATACGAACTGGAGACTAAATGGCTGGAAACCGAAGAGAGAGAGACGGAGGCATTTAGAAGCCAAGAAAAATGAGAAACAGAGTGAGAAGAATGAGAGACAGTGCAGGCATGAAGTAGAGCTTCTTACCCTTCCAGAGGGTCATGGTGGTCATGGAGGGTCATGGAGGTAAAAACGGAAGGGAATAACGGAACCCTAGAAGCTGTAAAGGTCAGTAAACTTTTTCCTCAGCACAAGGATGGGGATGACTTTGATGGTTTTATTGATATTTTGAGAGGGTATGTAGACAATATGATGCTGACCGTGAGATCTGGATTCGGCTTCTGCCTCCCTTACTCCATGGTAAAGCTGTTCAGGCTGTAGCACAGTTACATGATGTAGGTTGTTTGAATTATGACAAAATGAAATGTTGCTTGCTTGACTGTTTCAAACTTACACCTGAGGCATATAGAAAAAGGTTTTGTGCCCATAGACGCAAGGTAGACAAAAGTGTATGTGATTATATTGCTGCCTTAAGTACTTACTTTCACAGATAGGTGAGTGGGTGTCAAGTCACCACTTCTGAGGGACTGGCAGACCTTTTGGTAAGGGAACAAGCCCTCAGTACTTTGCCTGATGACATGAGAGTCTGGTTAGCAGACTGTGAGTGTATCTCTGCAGAGGAGTTGGGGAGAAAATGGGATCTCTACTTGGCAAGCAGAGCACCAATACATAAGAAAGGGATACCCAGTGCTGCACATGGACACAAGGAAACCCATGGAGGTTAGTCTAAACTACTCCAACAAAGTACACCAGTAATGGAGGAAACTACTAATCCAAGTGCACAGTTATGGATTAGATATTTCAAGTGTAACCAGAGACAACACATAGCAGCCAAATGTCCATTGAGGCAAGGTGAGAAACAGAAGGGGAGGGAACCAGTAAGTGTGAATGACAAACTGCCAAACAATCAAAGACTTAAAGTTGTTTGTAAGAAAATTAAACTTGTCAACTTTGTTGGGTAATTTTGGTGAAACGGGTTCTTTGTTTAGGGTACCGAGTGTATTCAACCCTCCATTACACCCAATTTTAAATATTTTTGAAACTATAACTGAATTGGATTTAAGATATTTTGTAAATGGTTATAGGAATTTTATTAATGGCAAAATACATGAAGTTAACATTGCACGGGAAGAATTATCAACACTACAAACCTTGAAATTAATGAAAGTAAGGGTTGTTAAGCCAAACAAGGGTGGGAGTTTGGCCATTTTTGACATAATTGATTATTCTGTAAGGGTACAGGCTTTACTAAGTAGTGATGCCTATAGTAAGGCATCAGTCAACGAAGTTAATATAGCCTATAACCGCATTAAAGGTTATATAAATGATTTATTCATAGAATCCAAAATAGATATTAATCTATTCAACTATATGACTATAATATGGCCAAAAATCCCTATTATGTTTGCTGTTCCAAAAATCCATAAGAATCTTATCAATCCCCCTATGAGACCACTAATAGATGGTCGTGGTTCTAGCACATACCCTTGCGCTAAAGTTGTTGATAACATCCTTAAGAAGTATTTATCATCTGAACCACAAGTCTGTAAAGACTCTTGGGCCTTCTTACAGAACATTAATGCTCTGGATTTTGATGTTGCCAATAACTTTCTTACAACTGACATCAAAGAATTATATACATCAATTCCACATATGGAGGGTATTGAATGGGTCAGTTTATCCCTTAGTAGTAAAGGGGTATTCAGCCAGGAAATTTATCTTGTGGAAGTTTTATTGGACATTATTCTCACCAATAACTACTTTTCATTTCAAAATGACATATATCTCCAGAAGCGTGGTGTAGCCATGGGCTCACCGTGCGGTGGGAGTTTTGCTAACATCGTCATGGCTTATTGGGAGAAACACTTTGTATTCAACAACGCTTCTCACATGACAAAAATTATGTATTACACACATTTCCTTGACGACATTTTTATTCTATTTCGAGGTGATGAGAACTCAGCAAAAGATTTTGTAGAGTATTTAAATAGTTCGACTAATTTTCTTAAATTTACATTCAACTTTCAATTGTCTTGTATTGATTACTTGGATGTTAGACTTTCTAAAGACATTGTAAACAACAGACATGTTCCCAATGTATGTATGTTTGTCAAGAAAAGTGTATTACATTAGGGAATGATTTAAGGACAATTATTAGACCAGTAAAAGGGAATTGTCAAACAAGGGGAATTATATATTTAGCCATATGTATGTCCTGTCCAGGGTTTTATGTAGGGAAAACGGAAAGGAGACTCAGGGACAGGATGTACGAACATGGTTATCAAATTCAGACACAGAATATTAATAATGCCCTTTTTAGGCATATTCAAGAGTCTGAAAATTGTAATGAATTCAAGTTCTGCATTTTGGAGAAAGTCCTAAGAAACCCAAGGGGAGGTAATTATAAAAATTATATTGAAGAAAGGGAGACTAAATGGCAAATTAAGTTACAAGTCAGTATGCCCCCAGGGTTAAATGAAATCATATCTATTAAGCCTGTATTGAGCAAAAAGGCAGAACAGTATAATTAAAGCCTGTAAAAATGCACTTTATGTTGTTTTAAATATTTTATGGATTCAATAACATTTTATTGGACTATTATAGTTCATTTTATAACATGTAATGTTTCTATGAATGATTCAAATACATTTTAGAAATATATTAGTATGTAATTGTCTTGGTTGGTATGACAAGACAGCCAAATGAGAGCTATCTTTTTAAAAAAATGTTAATTGCTTTATTAATTAAAGAATGACATCAGTAATTGATAGGGTATATAAAGGGGATAATAATGTAATATGGCAGATTCTGATGAAATCCCCAGGAGGGGATGAAAGCGCTCAATCTGTAAATTGTTTGTGGAATAAAAGTTTTTACGAAGCAGTTCCTGGCATTGACAGTGCTTTTTGTAGCTTTATTTGTGGACTTTGCACTGTTGGGTTTCTTGGACTTCTGTTTTAGATATGTCTCAAAGATATTTAGAAAAGACACGTATTGCAACTCATTTTTGCACTTCACTAGTTCTCATCCATTGCCACAGAAGCGTTCAATAATAAAAGGTCAATTAATAAAGGCCGCCAGAATGGTATCGCTTGACACTGAATTTTTAGAAGAATGTAATTTGCTCAGTGAAATGTTTCAACAAAGAGGGTATCCATTAAACTTCATTGAGACAATAGTCAATGAAGTTCTTTCAAAAAGAATTAATGGGATAATTAACCCGATTCTTGATAGATGAGCAGCTATAAGTGACCCAGGGGTGACAACAGTTAGTGAAAATAAGTTGACATTAAACTGTAATGATGTAAATAGCAACAACTCGACAAAGGCATACGAGTGCAGTTTTATTACAACATTTAGTATGGATAGTGTAATTATTAGAATTATCTTATACAAAAATTGGGAACTAATTAAACACGACAAAATACTGTCAGAAAAATTAGGTAGGGTTCCAAATACTGTCTTTAGAAGAGGAATGAACTTGAAATCCCTTCTTGAGTCAAACAACAATGCCAGTGTCCACAGATTTGCTGGCATGTCTGCTTCTGGTACTTATAGTAGTTGCAAGTTTATAGCCACAGGCAGAACATTTATTATAAGGTTTGTGGTCTGCACTGTAGTGGCAGAACAGGTAGCTTACATCCTTCTAAGTTGGGAACTGCTGATTGAGGGCTCAGTGTCTGTTATTCTAAAAGTGTATTAATTCTGGTTTAAGCACTTGGGCTTCAGGCCAGTTATTTTACATTAAGAGGGTTAGTGGTCTGCACTCTTGTGGGAGGAGAGGCTGGACTCTGCCCTTCTGAGCTGGGAATTTCTGGTTAAAGGCTTATAGTGCCTGCATATCTGAACTGCTTCTTTCAGAAATTGGTACACCTTGTTTGCTGTAGCATAGACTAGATCCAGGCCTGCTGAATCTAGCTTTGTTTGTGTAACTTGAGCACTAATCCAGGCATTATTTAAAGTATTCAATTGTATTTATTACTGCTTGGTAGTAACTTGATTAAGTGTAGCTATCATTCTAAGTCTTTTGGATTAAGCACTTGGGCTTCAGACCAGTTGTTTTACATTAGGAAGGTTTGTGGCCTGCACTATGGTGGCAGGACAGGTAGCTTACATCCTTCTAAGCTGGGAACTGCTGATTGAGGGCTCAGTGTCTGTTATTCTAAAAGTGTATTAGTTCTGGTTTAAGCACTTGGGCTTCAGGCCAGTTATTTTACATTAAGAGGGTTCGTGGTCTGCACTCTTGTGGGAGGAGAGGCTGGACTCTGCCCTTCTGAGGTGGGAATTTCTGGTTAAAGGCTTATAGTGCCTGCATATTTGAACTGCTTCTTACTGTAATTGGTACACCTTGTTTGCTGTAGCATAGACTAGATCCAGGCCTGCTGAATCTAGCTTTGTTTGTATGCTTGTTGTTTGTTTGATTGTCATTTCCCTGAAAAGCTAATTCCACCTAAAACGCGGCTTTTCAGCGCTTCTGTGGATCCCTAGTGATATCTGCATTGCTTACTGTACTTATTTCCTTGTTTCACTTGAAAGAAAGTTACTCTTTGTCGTTTTTGCATTTAAGTTACCTGTAACACATTGCATTTAAGTTACCTGGCACTTTCTCACTAAAGCAATTATATAAGTCAGCATTACTCTAGCTCCAACACCCTAGCCCAAAGGTTCCTAGAATTTATAAACTCAAATGCTAAGGAACAACTTGTTCACATTTAGGGAAATAGTTTATCCTGGTGTTAAGCAAGAACAGAGCCAGCTTTTGGCTAGAAAATCATTCAGAATGGTTTTGAAGGATGGGAGGGTACTGACCTGATGGATGCAGGTAAGGAGTTGCAGGCCATAGCAACATTTCATGAGTATAGAAAATGTCCAGCAGATTTGATAGATTTGTGGATAGACAGGAGTTTTTGGTCAATGAATTGCAATGACCGACTGGGAACATAGTAGTGTAGAATGTTATTAAGTGCTGGACAAGCAGATGGATGCCGGATAATTTTGTAGATGGTAAGAAGTTGCATATGTGTTAACTGATGGGACTGTAAACAGGGCATGGGTTGTGATCACATTTTGACTTAATATGCTATTAGCATATTTTGTGCTCTAAAGCAGGTGTTAAAGTGTATGTTGCTGGTGTCCTTGTAGCAAACAGTGCATTATGCACTGTTTTAGAACACTGATCCTGGCCTGGGGTACTCACAGTAGCCTTTGTCTTCCATATTAACACCGTGGAATTCTTATGCAATGGTATAGGTTCACATACCTTCTGATATGTATGTACACACATTTACGTACATCAGACTAGCAGAGTAAACCAATATGCTGAATACTGCAACATGGGAATAGAAGGACGTCTGCAGGGAGCAGCACAATAATGCCAGCCTGGAATGGAAGCATTTAATGCATTATTAGACAGGCTGGTGTGAGGAATTACTGTGAACGTATACATTAAAGCTACTTTCCAAAAAAAAAAAAAAAAAAACCACTACTACTACTACTACTACTACTACTACTACTACTACTACTACCACTGCTACTACTACTACTACTACTACTACTACTACTACTACTACTACTACTACTACCACTGCTACTACTACTACTACTACTACTACTACTACTACTACTACTACTACTACTACTACTACTACACCTCCTTGTGCTTGTGTATGTGCACTCTTCTATTCACCTGCTAAGGAGTCACTGTGGGGGCCACTACACCAGCTTGTGCATGTACACTCTTCGATTCACCTGCTAAGGAATCACTGTGGGGGTCACTACACCTCCTTGTACATGTCCACGCTTCTCCGCACCTGAGAAGGAAGGAAGGTTACCTCATTCACAGGTTGGTGAGAATACCACATACCTCAGGCTTGCTCCAAATGTTACTACCCACCTTCCAGGAGACTATGACATAAAGTGGCCCTACACCACCCCTTCTCCCACGGACAGGCAATCTCCTCTTCCTCATTGCAACTCTAGCAGGGGACAGTGCCATGAATAAAACATGGGTCACCTGGGTCATAATCAGGACTTTATCCCTATGCAATGGAGCTGGTTAAATTTACTGTTCTAATTTGCCATACAAAATATCCCCAATGTGTTCTAACAAAGAGCTTTTTCATCATGGTCTTTGTTAAAGAAATCATTGTTTAGATTCATTCTTCCACTATGTGTGCATCACACCACAAAAGTGCTTCCACTATGTGTGCATCACACCACAAAAGCTAAAGAGATGTCAGTGACAAATGCCCTTATCCAAAGGGAGACAAGGAACAATAGGACAGTATCCAGCATGTGTGAGATTGTTGACAGGGGGCAGCCAAAACAACATAGACTTATTGAACCCAGCATTCACAGTCTGGAAGGATGAGATATATGTCAATGATCTCTACTGTATGACTCCAAAGTAGCAATTACTTTCAGTGGACATACTGGCAAGGTGAATACTGGATAGGAAGGGCACTTCAAACTTTGAAAAAATAAAGTCTCTTACTTGAAGTCTATATGGTGTCCAGCCACTGGCGAACAGACCGCGGACTTAGAAAAAAACAGACCCAAAAGCATCCGGAAATCCCTTTGAGCGGCTACCAGTACCACAGAAAACCAACATTAGTTCTGCAGAACTTTTCATGAAGACTGCAGTTCTAATTGTTGTAGATGCACATTATATGGGGCCTGAGATACCTTCATGGAATCCACCACCTTTAAATATACTATTTCATTGTTATGGACAACATTTGTAAGGAATGATCCAGTAGAAAAAATATGTAACAACACTGGACCATTGTTCACATCTGAAGAGTTGAAAACCTCCTCACAGTTCAGTGAAAAGTTTAATGGGGAGCTTTACTTAAATTTCAGGAAAGTTATCAGGACCATTAGACATTATATTAAGATAATGCAGTCAGTACAAGCTAGACAATTTACTTTTTGAACACTAAAATATGGTGTCATGACTTCACTTTAAAAAAATGATGTTCGGAAACAGAGCAGAACAAACAATTCATTGTACCTCTTTAAGAAACCAACCAAAACTTTTAGTACTGAATAGTATGTGTTCGCAAGTGATAACAGGGCTGTTGAATGGCAAAAAGGTCAAAGTGCCGCAAGGACAGAGACACCAGTGCATACAGTTCTGGATGACATCAGTCAGAGAGGACTTCCAGACTAGAACTGACATAGCCAGATAAATTAAGGTCTAGCAACCACTGGAAGATGGGGATTTCAAAAGTAATGGATGGTTAAGACTGCACTTACAAAACCAGATTATCAGTTTCTTACTCTAAAACAGAGAAACAGCCAGTATCAATTCAAAACCCTTGACTGGATCAGCGGTAAACTCTTCAAGTGCCACACAGTGCAAATGGAGGACCCTAACATATATATATATATATATATATATATATATATATATATATATATATATATATATATATATACACACACATATATATATATTAGCCTACATGGTACTATATCTACAATGGAAAGAAGTGTAACATATTAAGTGCTACTTTGCATGAATACATGTGTTTATGCCTATAACAAAGGGGGATACTTCCAGCACAGCTATCTGGAATTTTGTAAATAATTATATGTCATTTGTGAATATCAGCATGATGCATACAAGATAATTGTGTTATTAATGTATTAGAATTGTATGTCATGTGTATATCAAACTGCTTGAAGGTATTTTCAAAGTGCTGTTTCAAATGTAACCACAGTGTACCCTACTGGAAAAGAACAGAAATGTACATGCACTACTGTAACTGTTTAAATGTATACATTTTAGCAGTCTTTAACAGTGTAAACTGGGATACAGGATGTAAACCTCAGTCTAGTAAATTTTAGAAATATAGCTGAAGTTAAATTACTTTATGGCTACGCAATAAAAGATGACATCTTTCAGTTTCAATGCAGCAAGGAGATACAATGTCTAAAACTAGGGAACGGTTTGTATTGTCTTGGAAGTGTATTATTGTTTTATGACTTCCAGCATCTGCCAAAGATCTGATAAAAAGCCCTTGTCTATGTATTCTTACAGGAAGATGCTAAATGCTACCAGCTGCCATCAATGGTTGTTTTGGGCCTGGGGATTCGAAGTCAGATGACAAGAAATTATGCCATTTTGCAAGCTAGCCCACCCTTGACTGGGAGGGTGGAAAAGGAGGCACGCAAGTAGGTGTGTTTGAAGATATCCCTGCAGATGTCTTGATAGGGAATGATTTTGATGATGCAGTACCTTGCGTGCATGCAGTTACACACAGTCAGTTTTAGAGACAAGCATGTGGGTCTGGTAGACTGGGGGGGGGGGGGCAAGACAGACTGCACACTTGAAGCCAGGACTGGTGAAATGGTTACTTCAGAGAGGGAGCTACACTCTAGCAGTAAGACTGTAGGTGAGCCACATCTGCTGGTGGGTACTGATGTTCCCTTGGACAGAATGACTGCAAGGGCAGAGGTGAGAAGTAGTACCCAGCCTGACAGTGAGGCACTGCTGTCAGAGGATACCAGACTTTCTGCGTAAGGGGAACTGGGAAGGGTTGCAAAGAGAGAGTTGAGACAGGCTTGAGGGAGGTAGCCAGGGAGGCACCTGACTGTCAAGGAAGAGGGGAATCTGTATACTGAGACAAAAGGTTACTGTACAGAGACTGGACCCCTGAGGGAGGGGTACAGGGTGAGAGAATACAGCAGTTGGTAGTGTTCAGAGCCTACCATCTGTCACTTCTAACCACAGCCCATAACATTCCCTTTGCAGGTCATGTGGGCAGAACATTTATTGGCCTGGGATTTCCAGGAAGGTAACAGGGTACTGCAGGACCTGTGAGCAGTGCCGAAAGGTAGGCAAGGCAGGAGACCATGTGAAAGCTCCTTTGATGCCTTTGCTTGTGACTGAGAAGCTGTTTCAGGGGGTAGCTATAGATTTTGTGGGCCTCTGAGTATCCCAAGTTCCACAGGGAAGAAGTATATGCTAGTGATAGTAGATTATGCTACCAGACACCCTAAGGCAGTGGCTCTGTCCTCCATTGAGGCCAAAATGTGGTAAATGCTTTGTTAGAGATTTTCAGCAAAGTAGGTTTCCCAAAAGAAGTACTGACTGGCAGAGGTGCCAATTTCATGTCAGACCTGCTGGCTTGTCTGTGGAAGCACTGTGGGGTGAAGTACCTAAAGACCACCCCTACTATCCTCAGACTAATGGTCTAATGGACAGGTTAAACTCTACTCTAAAGACCATGCTACAGGCAATTGCAGACCAGTTTAAGAGGGAGCTAGACAAATATTTGCCCCATCTGTTGTTTGCTTACAGGGAAGTGCCCTAGGAATCCACAGTTTTTTTTCATCCTTTGAGTTGCTGTATGGGCAAAGGGTGAGGGGACTTCTAGATTTGATTCATGATGAGTGGGAAGGTGAGTGTGAAACCCACAAGGAGTCTATTGTGGCATTTGTCCTAAACCTCAGGACAAGGCTGAGGGAACTCATGGGCTAGGACCAGCAGAACCTGGCAGAAGCCCAACAGCAGAAAATGGTTTGGTATGACAAGAATGCTTGAGATACAGAGTATGCTGCTGGGCAGCAGGCTATGGCTCTCATTCCTGTCAGACACAATAAGCTGCAGGCAGCTTGGCAGGGACCCTTCAAAGTGGTAAGGAAGGTCAGTGATATTAACTACATGGCAGAACTAGGCAGGAGGCAGAGGCACAAACTGTACCATATCAACATGATGAAACCTTACCATGACAGGGAGGCACTTGTGCTAAGTATTTGTTGCAGTAGGAGGCAGGAGGAGTCTGAGGGGGATCCATGGCTACAGAGAGCCAGCCAGCAAAATCCCAGATTACTATGGTGGAGCCTAGGGCTGCAGGCATATGTGACAATGAAGCACTGTTCTGGGGTCAACAATGCAAAGTTTGCTCTGATCTCAAGATAGCATATGGGGTAATGTATTCCCAGATAGGGTTATCCCTCTCACGCAACATTTCTCAAGGATCACTTGAAAAAATAGCTTTGATTCTTTGAGGGGGTAGGAGTGTGACAAATGGGGATCCTGCCAGCACAGGTATCTGGAATTTTGTAAGTAATTATATGTAATTTGTGAATATCAACATGATGTATACAAGATGTTTGTGTTACAAATGTATTAGAACTGTATGCCATGTGTATATCAAACTGTTTAAGGTATTTGCAAAGTGCTGTTTGAAATGTAACCCCAGTGTACCCTACTGGAAAAAATGAAAATGTACATGCACTATTTTAACTGTTTAAATGTATATATTTTATCAGTGGAAACTGGAATACAGGAAGTTAACTTCAGTCTAGTAAATTTTACAAAAACAGCTGAAATTAAATTACTTTATTAATATCCAATAAAAGATGATATTTTTGAGTTTTAATGCAGCAAGGAGATATGATGTCTAAAACTAGAGAACTTTCTGCATTGTCTTGGAAGTGTATTATTGTTTTATGACTTCCAGCATCTGCCAAGGATCTGAGGAAAAGCCCTTGTCTATGTATTTTACAGGTAGATGCTAAATGCTACCAGCTGCCATGGATGGTTGTTTTGGGCCTGGAGACTACAAATCAGATGACAAGAAATTATGTCATTCTGCAAGCTAGCCCAGCAGTAATATTTGAGACATTAATTTAAGAGGTCTGTTATAGAGACACAGCATTCTGTATTTTGTCTTGGACCTGGCAACAACAAGATCCATTCACCATACCTGCCTTGCTCTGTAAGTAAGTTTATAGGGTATAGTAATTCTCTTAGATACAGTCAGGAATATAGTAAAGCTTAGTTTAGATATTTTTATTTATTTATTTGAGACTGTCTTGCAATGTTGTTTTAAATATTTCCTGTGATTTTTGAACTCTGATGTCACTGTGAATATATACTGAGTATTTTCTTGTTCTTTTATTAATTATTATTAAATATATTTAAACCTTTTATTGTGGTTGATCTGTCTATAGATATTTAAGTTTTGAGAGTACTTACATATTTATTTGGTGACACTGCGTGGGCCACTCCTAATAACCTTGCTGTTGGTCAAACTACCATTTGTATTAATACTAATATTGCACAGTAAGACTGGACAGCCTTTGTTAAGGGGCTTAAAGTAGCTGATAAGGAGTTGGCTATTGGCAGTGAAAACTACCTTATAGTCTGAGCAAACCTGTATCAACCTTTCCCAGGTGTGTGTGTGTGTGTGTGTGTGTGTGTGTGTGTGTGTGTGTGTGTGTGTGTGTGTGTGTGTGTGTGTGTGTGTGTGTGTGTGTGTGTGTGTAAATTAAACCTCAAAGTGTGTGTGTGTGTGTGTGTGTGTGTGTGTGTGTGTGTGTGTGTGTGTGTGTGTCAGCTACTTGGTCAGGGACATGAGGCACTGGTTGGACAGAGAGGGTGCTGGAGGTCTTGGCTTGGCCACTCCGCTAAGATCTCAATTCTACAGCTGTGGCAGTGGGGAGTCTTATTGAGGATCTGGCAAAAGAGGGAGAAACCAGCCCCGGAATAACTGTGGTCTCTGTGTGCTCTTATGGGAAATTACATTTGATGCAGAAAGTTGCAGCTGGTAATACTGTATGTGTACTTGTCATCCTCCCAGTGTACGTCCCCCACTGCTGTCAGTGGTGAGGATTGAGGCTCTTTGATTACTGGTCCAGTGGTGGATCATCACAATGCCCTGTGGGTGCAAATGTAAATTAGAACACAGCTCTAGCACTCATACTATGTATCTATTTGCAGCAACAGACAATGTAATGTCATGTTATTAAAACAAAGCAAACAAAACAGACAGACAGACACACACACACACACACACACACACACACACACACACACACACACACACACACACACAATCTCTCAGACTCACTCACAAATTTGTGAAACATCTGCAAAAGACATCTGCACATGCCAGGACAGTTAACATAATAGATGCAAGTAAGGGTATTATTAGTAAGATAAAATATGAATTTACCAAGTTACCTGAGCCATACAGGACTGAAAGTATCGGCTAGAGCACAGGTGTAGTAATGGACAAGTAATTGTGTCAATGAGGTGTGAGTATGAAGGATACTGCATACATGTAGTCAGGGAGAGTGTTGCAGAGAAAGGAACATGTTATACCCAAAGATGACACTGCAGTTAGACAGGAAGGAGAGACTACATTAGTACTTACTATTACATCTTTTGTGCCCTAGACAATCCAGTCTTGTGTGTCCTAGGGTATCGTTGGTGAACCATCAGAGTAGATCAGCTAGCCACATGGTTCACAATGGGTAAATGTAGGGCTGGGTACCTGCATAGGTGAAACACAAAGTTCTAAACTGACAGCAGCTGATAGAAGGCAGATTGCTGATACAGTACATGACTGCTGATGCAGTACAGGTTGCGTCATGGCAGACAGGGAGCTGTAGTGATTAATCTGTCAGTTTAGCTCCAGAAGCAAACTTAGGTACCCTGTACTAGCACTGTAAGTTTGTCCTGTTCATGCTGTCTTTACATGGCTTAGATCATCCTTAAAATGTCATCAGTGCTCCTTTAGTTTTTCATACTTAACTGTACAGTACTGTTGTCCTTCCTTACAGAAGCAGAACAGGAAGCAGAAGGAGTTAGCAATCTGCTCTATGGTAGTGGGATGAGAAAGCCCCTTACACAATACAGAGCACTCAGCTTTCTGTTGGTGGCAGTGCTGTTGTCAATTACTCATTGCAAAAAAGAAATGATATAGACCAGTATAATTCCCAGATAATTGTATTAGTGCTTAAATTTTACTGCGCATCCCTTCAAGGGTCTTAACATTAAAAACAAGCAATCTTCTAGTACCCCATTTTCGATTTCCTAAGAAGATGAATAGCTTTACCTTTGGAGGAAATGATGTGAAGGATTTTTGTTCTTAGCTACATTTCAGGCAGTTTATCCACAGACTTGCAGCACAGTGTAAAAATGTATTGGTCTGAAAACTGATCCCCTGAGAGACAACCTTAGTCACTAACTTAGGCTGTAAGACTGCTTTGTCACATTTGATACTCTGTGTTCTGGAGGTAGCTTTGCAACCCACCCAGGACATGGTATGGGGGGTTCAATGGTGGGATAAGACTGGTTTACTATAAATGCTGATGTGTATTGCAAATACTGAGGAGGAGAAAGAGGGAGACACGAGCCAAGGTTTGAAGCAGAGATGCAGGTAGGAATGCGGGTGGGGAGAATGAGTTCTAAGGATAGGGGAAGGGTAGTAATAAATAATTAATTAGAATAATGGAGATGTAATTAAAAATGGTAATAATTAATTAGAATCATGGAGATGTAATTAAAAAATGTCCTTATTAAGGACTGAATGAAGTTTGCGTGCTTTCAAGGCACTGACAGTTGCTTGCTTTCAGGTGTGTTTGCACCTTATTACTGCAAACAATACTCTACATCACTATACATGAATCCACAGTCAATACTCTGCATCACTATACTTGAATCCACAGCAAATACTCTGCTTCCCTATACACAAATCCACAGTCAATACTCTGCAGCACTATACACGAATCCACAGCAAACACTCTGCATTGCTATACTCGAATCCACAGCAAATACTCTGTATCATTATACATGAATCCAGAGGCAATACTCTGTATCACTATACTCAAATCCACAGCAAATACTCTGCATCACTATACAGAAATCCACAACAAACACTCTGCATCACTATACATGAATTTGCAGCCAACACTCTGCATCACTATACTGGAATCCACAGCAAATACTCTGCATCACTATACACAAATCCACAGCAAATAATCTGCATCAGTATAAACGAATCCACAGTAAATACTCTGCATCACTATACACAAATCCACAGAGTACTTTATTTTGTACCACAATTACATAGGTGTCTAATAGATAAGGCAGCATGACAGATGTGCTGTCCCACAACAGATTAAATTTTGCAGCACTGAACATAATTCAGTGTTAATAAAACAATGCATTTTCTGTAATAAAGTCTGGTACGGGCAAACCACTGTGCCACTGCATCAGTGTTTAGTGCTGATATTGTTAATCCTGTACGAAACTCCAGTGCAGGCAAAGTGCTGTCCTTTTCTGTAAGAATAACAGCAGATACCCTTCTGTGTTACACTATAATAATGTGTAAGGTGGATAAGGCACTGTGCCAGAATAAAAAAAATCCACAACTTATGCAGAAGAATGTTACATTACAAGAAAGTCCAATGCAGATAAAGCTGTCATGCCACAGTGAAAAATGCACTGCTTTGACAAAGCATTCTAATGTTCAGTATACCACACATTCCACTCACTATTAAAGCAGTATTTCAGTTTACCACAGCCTTTTGCAGATAAAAGAAATGAATCGCTGAAGACAAAACCTTTTCTGGTAAAGCAGCGTGTAATATTTAAAATTATTTTATTTGTGAAAAAAGCAGTGCACCACTTTAAGAGTCCGTTGGAGATGATGCAGAAAGTCACTATATAAAGATGTTTCCTCGCAAAGAAAACTGTATCTCAAGAGTTACATGAAGAAAAAGCATTCTGCAGAAGACTGCCATACTGACAGAATTGCTTATCACAGTGTAAGACAGCCCCCTGCAGACAAACAACATGTGCAGTAAAAGCATCCCACGAGGATGAACTAGGCTACTTAAACATAAGATGTGCCAGCCTGCAGAGAAGGCGGCATTTAAGTATAGCAGATAAAAGCAATGTGGCATATCACTATAACACAGAGCAATAAAATAGTATTCTACAGTAACAGGGATTCTCCAGCAAATAAAGCAGTGTGCCACAGTGTTAGAAAGTCCTCTTCAAACATCTTATATTAAAACAGATCTGTCTGCACATAAAGCAGGACTTCACCCTAGGAGATTGATTTACAGCTACATCACGATGCCTTAGTATTACAGTCTCTTACCACAGTATGCCACTGTTTAACTAACCTACACATCTGCCCATAGAGCATGGTACATTCACACAACATGCCGCATATTAACATACTGCAGACACTGAAAGGGATTCCACAGACAGAAAGAAAAAACAAAACAGTTCTCGTTATAAACTGATACCATTTCTTGGATCTTATTTCTCATACATTACACAAGACTTCCATTTGCAAGTAGGATGACTGGAAGCGCACTCCATGGAAATGTGAAAATTCAAGTGTGGTTTTGTGTAATATATACCAAGTGCAAAATGCTTGTAGTTCCCTTTGAGGTTCAGCAATCTCTTAGTTGCATATATTAGTAGGACGGGAGTGATTCGTGAGGAGATAAGCTGTTAAACTGAGGCCCGTCTGCCAGTAAATGTTATCCCATGGCACATACAGAAAAGAGTAAAAGAATTTCGCCTGGTGCTCTTGCCAAAATTCCTCCAATCATTATAAATACTAAATAAGAAACCAGTCAAAAATGGAAGGAGCGACACATGGTAAACATACCAAAGGTTCATAAGGTAACTTCAGAACATCAAGAGTCCAAGCAAATAACGTGCAATGTAAAACGTGAACAACTCATTCGAGTCACAGTAGTCAAATAATAATCAAATAGGCAGACAATAATGTTAATCCTTCAGAACAGCAAAGCACAGACTCATTCAGTTCTAAAATGACTTATTTAATGAAATAACAATACAGAAGTGGGTTAGCGCTTTCACCTTTCGGCTTCATCAGACCCTTTTGAAAAAACTCAATACTAGGCAGTTAATATACAAACATTGGCGGGAAAACCACCATTATATTGTCCAATGAGCATAACAAAATGTTCTAAAGAAAGTGCACTATACAACCCTATTAAATAAGGACGTTTAAAACTAGTTTAACTTAAAAACTATACTGATTAATAAAAAAATCAATCAATTCATCATACATAAAAAATGAATAAATAGGAACAGTATATTTCATACATCTGTAACAATATAATTGATAAATAATTAATAATAGATCATTTATTTCAAATATATATATATATATATATATATATATATATATAAATATAACATAAAAACTATATAATAATAAAACATGTTAACAAAAAATCTATCAAAAGATTTTCATTCAAAAACTCTTAACCTTCTCATCTTAAGGAAAGGTTTAATAGACACCTTACCATTCAAACCTGGATGGGAGTCAGACCTTAGCCTCATAATCCATGTGGTCTCTCTGCTTTCTGTGTATGTTCTGACATCACCACCACGATTACCTACGGTGATCTCTTCTATGATCTTAAACTTAAATGTATGGGAACTACCTTGCTCTGTAACATGTTTAGCTAACCCGTTGACGCAGAGTTTGTAAAAAGAAACTGTTTCGCTATGTTAAATGGGTTTAACATAGCGAGACAGGTTTAAAAAAAGCAACTGAGCCGTTGCTTTTTTTAAAGCTGTCTCTCTATGTTAAACCCATTTAACATAGCGAAACAGTTTGTAAAAAGCAATGCTGAAAGCAAGATCTCCGTTGCTTTTTACAAACCGTCTCGCTATGTTAAACGAGTTTAACATAGCGAGACAGCATTAAAAAAAGCAACGGAGAATCTCCGTTGCTTTTTTTAATGCTGTCTCGCTATGTTAAATGAGTTTAACATAGCGAGACAGTGTGAAGCAACGGAGATCTTGCGTTCTCCGTTGCTGTAAAAAAAAAAAAAGAGTTATAGTAATGGAAAAAGTCCGGGCGACCGGACCTTTTTCCATTAATATAACTCTGATTTACAATGTGCACGCTGACCAATCAGCGTGCACGTTTTTTGAATATTAATGGGGGGGGTCGTTGTATAATAGGCTATTGACCCTAGGGCCTATATAAACCTAGCCAAATGGTACCCTGGCTTTTGCCACCCAAGAAAATTATTTTCCTGTGCCCTTGTCAAGCAGAGCCACAGAAGTGATCCCCGGGGTGAATTTCCTATCTCCCATCCAATCATCAAAATTTTTCTTGAAGAGTGCTAATGAGGAGCTTTGTTTGATATAGACAGGTAGTTTGTTCCAGAGTATGGGAAGTCTCTGGGACAGGAATCTATCCCTCCAGCATGTTCTGTTTACTGTGGTGACAAGGTTTAGGTCCCTAGAGCGTGTAGCTTGGAGGGATTGGGATTTCTTTAAGTGGAACATGTCCAACAGCTCTGGGTTTGACATAGCTTTGTATGTTAGGCAGAGATCACCTCTGAGTAGGTGATATGCGACAGAGTAAAGCTGGAGTTTTTTGAGACAGTCTGCATAGGGCATCTGTCTGAGGCTGGTAATCCTCTTTGTGAGGTATTTCTGTGGCCTTTCCAGTTGTTGTAGATGTCTTGTGAGGTACACACCAAAAGGGGCGTTGTACTCTATAATGGGTCTAATGAATGATGAGTAGAGGGGAACAATGACCTCTTTTTTCCTGGATAAAAAACCTTTTGTGATGAGCTGTGCCACGTAGAAGGATTTTCTGACTACTTGGCGATGTGACTATCAAAGGAGAGACTAGTGTCCACCTGTGTCCCAAGGTCTCTTATCACACTTTCGGTGTTAAGTAGACTACCGCCTATGTGGTAGTTCATGGGTACAGAGTTTTTATCAAAAAGAATGACAATGCACTTTTTGGTATTGAGCTTGAGGCCATGGCTTTGACACCAGGCATCTGTCTCAGTGAGGCTCTTTTGTAGGATCTCCACATCATTAGGAGTTTTGATTATGGCTCCTAGTTTGCAGTCATCTGCTAATTTTGTTAGCCAAAGACCTTCTGTGTTAGCCTGTACTTCAGAGAAGTAGATACCAAACAGGGGAGGACCTAGGACTGAACCCTGTGGTACTCTACCTGTCACTGGTCTGAAGTTGGATTTAGAGTCTGCTACTTTCACAGTGTGGGTTCTGTCAGTGAGCCAGTTGGCAACCCATCTTGTGACATAGGGATTTATACCTAGTTTAGTGAGTTTATCTATAATTCCATAGTGGGGGATGGTGTTGAAAGCCTTGGCGAGATCTAGATAGGCTGTGTGAACCACCTTACCCTCATCTACGGCTTTGGTGACCACTTCAAAAAAGTCTATCAGGTTTAGGAGACATGATCTGCCTTTTACAAACCCGAACTGGGTAGGGTCCAGAGTTTGGAAATTACCAATGTCATAGTTTATAAGTTCCATGATGATACGTTCCACAGCCTTGCAGACCAGGCTCGTCAGACTAACAGGGCGGTAGTTCCTGGGGTCCATGGTGGCTTCCCCTTTGTGGAGTGGGATAACCGTTGCTGTGCACCATTCAGTGGGCACAAAGCCTGAGGTGAGGATATGATTGAACATGATACTTAGGTGGGGTGCCAGTTCGTTCTGTAGTTCATGTAGAACGCAGCCTGGGATGTTGTCAGGTCCCATGGATGCTGTGTTCTTGGCTTTGGAGAGTGTGTTTTTTACCTGTGCAGCCGTGATTACAGGAACATTGCATTCTTCCGGTATAGAGATGGGCCCTTTATGGGGTGAGGGAGGGGTAAAGTTAGCACTGAACCTATCTGCCAGGATGTTGGCAGCATCAGTTGGTACTGTATATTTAGTGCCATTGTGCTGTAACTCAGAGCAAATCTGAGTGTTTTACCACTAGTTAACACAGACCTTTAAATAATTAGGAGAAAAAAAGAAGACAGCAGGGCTACAGAAGAAAGTCAAAATTCTAAGGGTATGATTTGGGAGTTAGGAAGATGCCATGGAAAACTGATGACTAGTACTTGAAAAATATGGGAAAAAAGTAAAGGTCTACAGAAGGTATGTGCTCTCTTTTAGAACAAAGACATATTTAATTAAAACAGTATTGTTAGGCCTGGCTACGTAGCATTCAAACACTGCTGGTATATTTGTGCTTCCAAATGTTCTGGAAAATTATGTCATAATGAATTTGTTACTGCAGTGATTGGGTCAAAGCTGAGTAACACACAAGATGAAAGGGACTGAAACTATACAGTCAGCAGTACACCTGACTTCGTTAAGTATGATGTACTTTGTAATACAAATCTATAGATGTGGAAGGAGCAGTTTGCATACTGAAGGATAGATACAAGGAAAGGAAGGATAAATGTCAAAGAAAACATGGAAATATGAAGGTGTGAGGAAGAACAAGACAGAAATAGTTAAAAAGACAAATGGAATACACTGAAATGAAAAAGGCAGAAGTAAAAAAACAGAAGATTAAAAACAGGAATTGTTAAAAAATAAAAAAAAGCTATGAAAGAAAAAAATATAACAACACAAGGAAATGCAGTAATGTAGGTGTCATTTTGTAAAGAAGCTAATACACTACAGGTTACCTGCAGGTAAGATGAGGTACAAAATAATGGAGGAAAGGATGCATTTCGTGGAGATCTGTAAAAGAGAAGAACAAATGTCAGCATGTGTTTATGACATGCATTGGGACTGAGAACTTCTGGGAGAAGACGTACAAAGAATTAAAATCCTGTGTATGGAAACTACGAAAAGATGAGTATAAAATGGGGAAGAATTACACTGATAAGTCTGTTGAAGATATGAACAGTAACATCTGAGCCAGTGATGTATGATAAAAGATGAAAGAATGACAACAGGCGCACAAAACTACAAGAATATATAACAAGAGAGTGGTGCAAGGAAAAAGCAGAAACGCAAGAGCAGGTTGTGGGATAATGGATCTACTTTTAAAAGGATAAACTAAAAACTTAACCGAATAAATGTTTACTTTACCTGGGTAATGCAAAGGTGTAAAAAGATCAAGGAGTGATCTTTTCTTTGGTTATTTCCTAATGTTGATATATTTAATTTTGAACAGAAAATTGGAAAAAAAGCGTAACTTTGTTTTTAGTCACTAGCAGAATAAACTTATCAGATGATAAGATGTTTTGAATGGCTGTATTGTTATATGGTTTTTGATTACTGAAAAGAAAGTGGTGAAAGGAGTTATTCCACTTCGCTAAAAGGTATCAGGTATTAATGTTTTATTTTACTCACTGATTGTATTTTAATTCCCTTTAGTTTGGCTATGCGTCACATTTCGTTTCAAACTCGGGCAAGCTGTCATAAAGTGCTAAGTTTTATAAGATGACTATACAAAAGTATAGTTTTGTACCTACCATAAATGTAGATGTTCGAGTGCTCATACAGCTGCAGTCATAACAGATGGGTTATCCTGCCGTCAGGCGGGTCCTCGGTCGGCCGAATTCCAAAGTCTAGGTCCGGCATCGGTTGTCGTCACTTCTTCCCTGACGTCAGTGCGTCAGGGGTATAAAAAAGGCAGCCTACACCATTTTCTTCAGTTTGTCTTGCCCCAGATGTCAGATGCCCTCAGAAGGAAGGCAAACATAATGTTATGCAAAGATGCAATGTTGATAAATCAAAAACAGTAGTTGCAAGCAAATACACCATAAAAGAAAACCCCAAAAAGGTTATATGAAAAGTGTTTGTCATAAGGCCTGTCCTAAGAGGGGTTGGTGGGAGGGAAACCTGGACTGCACCTGTATGAGCACTCGAACATCTACATTTATGGTAGGTACAAAACTGTACTATGTTCATCGTGCAGACAGCTGCAGTCATAACAGATGGGTAGAATCCCAAAGCTAAGTAGGGGTGGCAGGGACTAAGTGGAACTAGGAGGGGCTAGGATGCCCTGCAGGACTGCTGTGGCAAAGCCTGCTCTAGATTTTGAGTATAGTGGGAGGTGATAGTGCTTGGAGAAAGTGTGCACTGAACTCCAGGTGGCTGCTTCCAAAATGTCCTTGGTAGGGACCCCCCTGAAGAAGGCTGCAGAGGTAGCTGTGGCTCTGGTGGAGTGGGATTTGATGCATGCAGGCACAGTTTTTCCATGAAAAGACTAACAAAAGTATATGCAGTGGGCTATCCATTTTGAAATTGTCTGTTTGGAAATAGCCTTTCCCTGAGCACCTGCAGCATAGGACACAAAGAGTTGCTCAGATTTCCTGAATGGCTTTGTTCTGTCCAAGTAGTAACGTAGTTGTCTGTGAATGTCCAAGGAATGTAGTAGTCTTTCCCCTTTGTTTTGTGGATTAGGATAAAAGGTAGTCAAGTGGATAGTCTGATTCAAAGCTACACTGAATACTACCTTTGGCATAAAGGTAGGATTGGTTCGTAAGGAAACTCTGTCCTGATGGAAAATGATGAATGGTTGCACAGCCATGAGGGCCTGTAGCTCCGAAACCCTGCGTGCTGAGGTGTTAGCCAGAAGAAAGGCTGTTTTCCATGACAAGTACTGTAACTCTGTTGAAGAAGCTGGCTCGAAGGGAGGAAGGGTCAGCTTTTCCAATACGTAGTTGAGGTCCCAAGCAGGAACTGGTGGTTTTCTTGGGGGTTTTAAATTCTTTGCCCCTCTGAGAAACTGCCTTAAGAGAGGGTGAGAGAATAATGGAGAATCTGTGTTGTATTGTGCAGAAATGGCTGAAGCGTGGATCTTGATGGAGGAGAAGGAAAGTCCATTGTTTAACATCTCAGCTAGGTACTGTAAAATTTGAGGTATATTTATTACCTATGGATTCTGTCCCTTTTCTAGATTCCAGGCACAAAATCGTTTCCATTTGGCGGAGTAAGCCTTTCTAGTAGAAGGTCTTCTGGCCTCCAAGATGACATCCTGCACCTCCTTGGAGAGGAGAAACTGCTGGGAAATCAAGGAATTCTCCATGCAGCTAGATTTAGAGTTTTGAGATGGCTGTGAAGGGTTTTGTAGTTGTGCTGGGACAACAGAAGAGGGACTAGAGGTAGGATCCATGGTGGGGAATGTGTCAGGCTCCTCAGGGGCGGATACCAGTGTTGTCTTGGCCAGTCTGGAGCAATGAGAATCATTTTTGGCCTCTCTGCTCTGGCTTTTAATAGAACTTTGGGCAGCAGAGGAAGAGGCGGGAAGGCATAGACTGTCATTGCTGTTCAATTGAAGGAAAGTGCGTCCACTTTCCAGGCCTGTGGATGATAGGTCCTTGAACAAAATTTTTTCAACTGGCAATTTCTGTGGGTAGCAAAGAGATCTATGTCTGGCTGTCCCCATGCCTGAGTTATCTTTGTGAAAACTTGAGGATGCAACTTCCATTCGTGTGGATCTGTCATATTTCTGCTTAGGTTGTCTGCCAGTGTGTTTTCCTTCCTTGGCAGGAATTGTGCCTGTAGTTGAATTTGCAATTCCAGTGCTGTGTTCCATAGGGTCATGGCTTGCCTGCACAGGGTGTATGAATGAGTTCCCCCCTGTTTGTTTATGTACCACATCACTGTGGTGTTGTCTGTCCTTATCAATAGCTGGCCTGGATGCAGTAGGTCTTTGAAGGTCATAATAGCCTTTTGCACGGCTAGCATTTCCTTTTGGTTGATGTGGAGGTGCTTCTCTTTTCGGGTCCATTTTCCCTGAATGCACTGATCTGTCATGTGTGCTCCCCAGGCGTAGTCTGAGGCATCTGTTGTGATGATTTGAGTTGCTTGAGGTACACAGAAAGGAAGACCTGTGTTTCTTTGGCAAGCTTGAGTCCACCACAAAAATTCCTTTTGAAGGCATGGAATGAGTGGGATAATTGTTTCCAAGCTGTGGCTGTGTTGAGACCATAAGTTTTTCAGGTACCATTGAAGTTTCCTCATATGCAGCTTTGCACATGGGATTAGTAGGATGCAAGATGCCATGAATCCCAGAGTCTGCAGGATTTTCCTTGCAGTTAGCCTGGTGTAAGTTGCCATTTTTCTGAAGTATTGAGACAGTTGCCCTTGCTTGTCTGGCATGAGGTAGGCCATCTGGGTGGTTGTATTCAAGCTGGCACCCAGGAAAATTATTTGTTGAGAGGGTATTAGTTTTTATTTCTTTTTGTTGACTGTGTATCCCAGGAAGTTCAACAGTTTTATTACAAACGCCAGGTGCTGCAGTAGTATGCCCTTGCTGTCTGCTTGGATCAGGCAGTCGTCCAGATATGGGTAGATTTGTATCCCTTGTAGTCTGCAGAAGGCGATTACTGATGCCAGGCATTTCGTAAACACTCTGGGCACAGTAGATAAGCCAAAGGGCAATGCAGAGAATTGGTAATGGGTTGAACCTGCAAGAAATCTGAGGTATCTTCTGCAATCTTGTCTGATAAGGACATGCAGGTATGCCTCCTTGAGGTCCAATGTTACCAGCCAAGACTCCTTGCCCAGCATGGGAAGAAGCTGCTGTAATGTGAGCATCTTGAATTTTGGCACCTGTAGATATGTGTTTAGGATGGATAGGTCTAAGATAGGTCTCCAATCTTTGTCTTTCCTCGGTACCAGGAATAGTCTGGAATAAAACCCTTGACCTTGTTCTTTTGCAGGTACCTCTTGAATTGCTTTCATGTCTATGAGAGCTGAAACTTGTTTTTGTGCCTCTGCCCTTTGATTTTGTGGCAGGTTTGGCATGTCTCTCATTTTTGGAAGGGTGTGAAAGTGGAACCTGTAGCCTCTGTCTATAATGTCCAGAATCCATTTGTCTTTTGTAACAATATGCCAATTTTTTGAGAATAATGTCGATTTTCCACCCAAAGGTGCTGCCATTAAAGCTTTGCTTGGCAGGTGTAGGGGGAAGTCATTGTGCCTGTTTTCTAAAAGACTGTGATCTATCTTCTCCACCTCTTGGGGTTGGTGCTTGCCACTGTCTGGCTCTGAAGGATCCTTGAGGTTGCCCTCTGCCCCTTGGGCGCCTGTATCTGCCCCTTTGAGGTCTGTCCGTGACTGGAAAGGACCAATTTTTTGAAGGCCAGTTTCTGCTGAAACGTGGAGGCTGTACCTGCAGGAAATCTTTCACTGTTTGCATTGATTTCGCTTTTTCCTCCATTTTCTTTAGCACCTCCTTAGCTTTAACACCAAACAATACATCTTTTTGAAGAGGTGCATCTAATAATTTAGCTTTGACATGATCTGGTAAGGTTTGCTCTTTGAGCCAAGCATGCCTACGTATAACAGACCCCGTAACAGCAGCTCTACATGAGGCCTCTAAAGCATAAAAACCACACTGCAAGGTATGTTTACCCACTTGTTCTGCACCATGCAACAAATCCTGCAACTCTTTTAAATCTGGTTGTTCTGGTTGTGTCATCTTGCTTTTCAGCTGAGAAATCAAAAACTGTTGATACTTTAACATATGGAACTGACAGCTTAATGCCCTCATGGTTAAAGTGGTCGACGTGTACACCTTTTCCCCCCACCTTTCTAAAGCTCTGGAATCTCTCTCTGAAGGTAATGGATTTTTAGCAGTAGAGGCCTTAATTCCCTTGGGACCCTGTGAAATTGTTTCTGGGTCAGCAGTATGGCTTTTATATAGGAACTGGTGAGAATCGGGAACCCGGTAATACCTGTCTGGTTTAACAGGAGCTGGAGGCAAAGAATCAGGATTAAGGCTGGCTTCTGTGTACACATCATACAATATATCTAAAACAGGAGGGATAGCCAGAGGCCTATGCTGGGGGAGCAGAAGAAATTCCCTGAGTCTTTTCTTGGAATCTGAGTAATCTTGGCCTTCCCAGTGAAAGTGTTCCCTCAATGTATGCAGGGTTTCCCCAAAAGAGAAGTCCTCAGGGGGGGGAGACCGAGGGAATAGACTCCTCTGCATCAGAGTCTTCGAATGGAGAATAGGCATAATCCTGGTCCTCAGATAGTTCTGAGTTAATAGAAGCTTGATCTGCGGAAGGGTAGTCTTCCTCTAATCTGGGCCTTTTGTCAGTTGGGATGAGAACCCCTGATAAGAGTAATCAAATCCTCAGCCATTTTAAGCATCTGTTTTTTAGGCATGGTGCCTTGAGAGGGGGTCTGAGGAACCTGTTTTTTGGTTTTCATGGCTGCTTTAGATTTAGTGAAGGCTTTAATAGAGAAGGAGGAAGGCCTGAAGACCCCTTGAGAAATGGAAGGCCTGTCTAAATTCTGAGTTTCCCCGCCAGGAGTGGCGTCGGGATCTGTAGTAGGACTGGGGGCCGAGGAGCCTGCGACCTCGGGTACTGAAGACACCGGTAATGCATTGTTATCGGTACTCAGGGGCTGCGTAGGCACCTCGCTGAGTACCGAAGAACCGGTAGTCGGCCTTAGCGTGGGTTCAGTAGGTGGTGCAGACCTCATATGTCGGTCCTTATCTTTCCGTTTTTTGCTCAAAACTGGAGTCGGAGTATCCGACGACATAATATAATTAAATTTTTTGCCAAAAAAGTGAAGGGCAAACTCCGCCCGACGCTTAATAGTGCGCTTATTGAATCTAGCACAAAAACGGCAGGCCGAGACGTCGTGGTCTGGGCCTAAGCAAGGTATACAGAAAGAGTGGAAATCCTTATGCGGTATTTGCTTCCCACATGAAATGCAATTATTAACTTTGTCTGACATCGGTCTGAGGCAAGAAAAGTTTCCCCAATGGGGTACTTAGCTTTCAAGAAGACTTCGGCTGAAATACTTTCGTAAATCTCAGGAGCTGGTCGACCGGCACTTGCGAACTGCTTCTGCTTCGGGCACTGCGTGGCAAGAAAGACTGGAGAAAATGGCGTTGGCTGCCTCTTTTATACCCCTGACGCATTGACGTCAGGGAAGAAGCGACGACAACCGACGCCGGACCTAGACTTTGGAATTCGGCCGACCAAGGACCCGCCTGATGGCAGGATAACCCATCTATTAAGACTGCAGCTGTATGCACGATGAACATCTGGAAAAGTATACTATCAAAATATGTGACTTTTTTCTTTTTTGTTATCAGACTTGAAATAAACAGCCCTTAATCTTTTTTAATAAACATTGTGTGATATTTAATATCTATCTTAGCTAGCCTCCAGCTATTCAGACAGCTGGAAACATGACTTAGCATCTCATCTGAGGGAGACATCTCAGGACTGCATCAGTCTGCCACCGTTTATGCTGCGGTTCAATGTCAGAACTGGTACCAGGACACAACGCACAATCTTCCAATCTTTCCAAACTCAAAGAAAATAATGCTGCCTTATAGGTCATGGACAAGGACAATGACTACAAACCTCATTTTCTACATCAGGGTGATTGTGATCATCATGCATTATATAATGGATCTCTGTAACTTTGTTAAGCTTACAAATCAATTAACATTGTACTTTTATGCTGGTGATGGCCATGGGCATTGAAAATTTGCACCCCAAATTTTTCTATACTTTCTGCAATTTTCATCTTACTCTCGTCAAATTAAACCTGCTCTTTTTGTATTTTATGAGGTTCCTACGTCCATCCAGATTTTCAGTGCTGAACACCCTTCCTCCCTGAGCTGGGCTGACATCACCTTTGCCGCAGCTCAGACATCTCCGCATTCCTGGTACAAAGGGTGGTATGCACCAAGCCATCTTCAGTTCTTTCTTATCTCCCCCAGGTGTAAGAATTGCAAATGACAGCCAGAATACAGTGTGTCTACATTAAGAGCCAAGGGTTTGGCCAATGCCACATGAAGAACCTTACATTCCTGTGTTACCAGAACTAAAACAGGAGAAACGGACATGAGAATAGAATGGGAAAATAAAGTGTACAGAGTGGAAAGGGATGTAAACCTACTGTGGTGTTCAGGTTTCAAGGAGATATAGGCTGAGTAACAGAACTGCAACAATGACTATACTCAGACATCTACAATCACAATAACTTGATTAGACAACTGTAGCATATTAATGGGAGATATAACCTTAGTGAAAAATACCAAAGCTGGCTATACCTGCAGAGAGGGTGGTCAGAAGTACCATATATGATGATATCAGTATGGTCTTCAAGATTGCCAAAAACACATCCTGTTCTAGTCCTACAAATCAAGTCCCATTAGTAAAGATTGGAAAAAATGTATGTACACAGGAACAGGTAGATGCTTCCAGAATATTCTGTGAAAGCAGTAGTGCTGGTAATAGTGGTCTTTGTAGAATGAGACCTGATTAATCTTTAAAGAGGCTTTCTGGATAACTTGTGGCAACAGTGAAAGCAATGTGCTACTTATTTAGAGATGGTCTATATTTGACACAAGCTGCCCTTTCTTATTTTCAACACATGCCACAAAGAGCTGTTCTGATGTTCTAAAATCTATTTTTCTGCCAAGAAAGTACCTACTCCAGATGACTGGATTACTGACACTGCGTGTACCATCCTACAGATGGGATGTTACACCCAAGGCCTATCTGCTTGAGTTGGTAGCTCATGTGAACCTTATGTAAACCTTCTTGGAGCTCTTCTCCCCGGGTCTCCACTGAAAATGAGCTTCTGGCCCAGTCAGACACTACCTGGTTAACAAATGAAATAAATAAATACATAAATGTGGCTGTAAAAGATCCCACACCACCTATCGAAAAAAGTAGGGGTCCTTTACTTACACGTTACTTACATGACATAGTATTTACATATTTACATGTGCACACACTTACATTTTTACATAATTTCATACATATTTACAAAATTACAGTGTTTATAAGGCTTTACTCGCAAACATTCACATAACTTCTTCTTTATATATTCTGTTTTTATTTTGATGTATTTTCTCCCATTTCCCTAAATATCACTGATAAGATCCATTTTCCACTGAACATAATTTCATTTAATCTCTCATTCCAAATTACCCATATCATATAGAATAATTTTTGTCTAGTCTTATCTTATATTCTTTGTTTCTATTCTTTTAATATCCATATTCAATCATGTCCATGTTTATGTCATTAGTGTTTTTTAATTCTGCAAAAAATGTTTTTCATATAATTTTTTCCATAATTTCTGCACTCTTTCACATTTTAGAAAAACATGTTCTGCGGCTTTGTCTTCACCACAGTACAAACATATTCTCTCACTTTTCTTTTTATAAGGCATATTTGCTTTTACTGGCAACTTCTTTATTCCTAATCTTGATAGAAAATCCTGACATTCACCATTAACACACCATGTGTTTCTCTCCTTTATAGCCATAAACTTTTCTTCTGGTAAATGTTTCCAAAGGTCATTTTGATAATACTGCATCATTGTATTCCATTACCATATTTTCTGCTCTTTTTCTATCTGATCAGTCTTTACATTACACATTTTTATTTTTATTGATATTTTTTATTTTTCCATTAATACATTCTTTTTCTCTTTTATTTCTTCTGGCTGTCTCCCCAAACGTTCATATTTATACTTAAGTCTTACTCTTAGTATCTCATTTTCATCATTTATCCATCTCAATACTTTGTATGAATTTAATGAAGCTGCAAATATTACTGGATTTAATAATCCCCCTTCACCTTTGTCCACATATGGAACTCCTCTCTTGACTGGATTTAATCTAGATCTCCCTACAAAAGTGAGTATAACTTCTAACACTTATTTTTCATATCATCTTGGAGTCATATAAATGTTTCACAAATACGCTATTTTCCCATTAATACTGAATTTATCAAATTAGCTTTTTTTCCAATAAAATAATCTATATGTTCTCCACAGACAACACATTTCTTTCAATTCTTATAACAAAATTTCCCACTGTGCTTCACATATTATTGTGTTACCATAAAGTATTCCCAATACTGAGATTTCTTTCATTTTAAAATATATTCATAGGATCATAACAAGTTACTAAGTTAATGGCCCTAGGGCCCTTACAAGCCTAGCCAAACTCTTACCCTTATTTCCAAGATCAGCACCTACTGTCCCTGTCCACGAGGGACACAGGTGGAACCCATGGGGGTGAATTTACGGCCACCCATCCAATCGTCCAGATTGCACTTGAAGAGAGCCACTGAGGTGCTCTGTTTGACATCTAGTGGGATCTGTTCCAAAGGTGTGGTAACCTTTGGGTGACAAATCTGTCCATTTAGCAGATTTTATTAAAGTCACATATCAGGTTAAGGTCTTTAGAGCGAGTAACCCATGAACCATTTGACTTACGGATATGCAGCATTTCCAATAAAACAGGGTCAGAGATTGCCTTGTATGCAAGGCAGAGATCACCTCTGAATAGTCTGTATGAAACAGAATAAAGTGACAAGTGATTTCAGGCAATTCCTATAAGACAGATGCTGAAGACCTTGAATTTTTCTTCTGAGGAACCTTTGTGGTTTCTCCAATTGCTGCAGGTGCTTAGAAATGTACATACCAAAAGGGGCGCTGTGCTCAATTGTTGAACTAATGAGGCAAGAGTACAAAGGAGGTTATAACTGCTTTTTTCTTATTTTATTTATTTATTTAACATTTGTTATCTGGGAAAGTCTTACTTGGAATGAAGCCAATTTTCGGCGGAGGCCCGGGAAGAAATGCTTCAAATGCATGTTTTTATAACGTCGGAGGAAACTGGAGCACCCGGAGGAAACCCATACAAATGCAGGGAGGACATGTAGACTCCGCACAGAAGGCACCCCAGCTGAGAATCGAACCAGAGAACCTCTTTCTGTGAGGAAACAATGCTACCGCCGCACCACTGTGCCGTTTTCTGGAGGCAATGCCCTTACTTATGAGACGAGCAATATAGAATGCCCTTCTTACCACTGTGGACACATGGTGGTCAAAGGTAAGGTTGCTGTCAACCTGTGTGCCCAGGTCTCTCACTACTGAATGCGTACTTAAGGTGTTGTTACCGATGTGGTAGTTTACAGGAATATCGCTTTTACTGAAAGGAATAATAATACATTTTTTGCATTGAGTTTAAGGCCACGACTTTGGCACCAGCCATTTGTTTGTGTAAGACCTTCATGTAGGATGTTGACATCATTTGGAAAGTCAATGATCACTCCCAGTTTGCAGTCATCAGTAAAGTTTGTCAGTCACAGACCTTTAGTTTTTGCTTGTACTTCGGAGAAACAGATTTCAAATAGCACAGGTCCCAGGACTGATCCCTGTGGAACACCACTGGTTACAGGTCTGCTGTTGGAGTTGGGTTCCCATATTTTGACTATACTGGTTCTATCAGTGAGCCAGTTAGCAACCCATCTAACAATATAAGGATTGCTGCCTAGTTGGGTGAGTATGTCAATGATGCCTGAGTGGGGGATAGTGTCAAATGCCTTGGCTAAGTCCAGTTACACTGTATGCACAAATTTCCCTTCGTCCAGGGCCTTGCTGACTGACTAGAAGAAGTCCATCAGGTTTAACAGACATGATCTCCTTTTAACAAATCCAAACTGAGTAGGGCCAAGTGTTTGGAGATTACCTATATCTTTGCTGATAAGATTCATGATAATTTGCTCCACGGCCTTGCAGATAAGGCTAGTCAGGCTAATAGGTCTGTAGTTCCCAGGGTAAATGGGAGCACCACCTTTGTGCAAGGGAATAAAGGTGGCTGTTTTCCATTCAGCTGTTATGAAGCCATTGCTTAGACTATGATTGAAAAGAGCACCCAAGAGTGTTGCTAATTCATGCTGAAGCCCATGTAGGACGCAGCCTGGGATGTTATCATGTCACATAGATGCTGTGTTTTTGGCCTAAAGAGTGGGCATTTACAACCTGCTCTTTAAAGATAAAAGGTAGGGGATAGGAGGTAGTGATGTCTTGCAGTACGTGTGGTGGGGACAAGGGAGTGAAGTTTTCACAGAACCTGTTAGCCAACAGGTTAGCTATGTCCACAGGCTCAGTATCTCAGTATATGTGGTACCATTAACTACCAGTTCTGCACAAATCTGGGCCTTTTCTTTTAGGATACAGATGTAACTATAAAATGCTTGTGGTTGCCTTTTGTTGAGGAAGCTAATTTGGACTCATAGTTTGCTTTGGAGGACTTTAAAAGAAGTCTTATTTGCTTGTTTAAGCTGAGGAGGGAGTGTTTCCAGTTTAGGAGGGGCTCGCTCCCTCTTACTCTTAAACAACAATTTCTTCTTCTTATTGTAAAGCCTGTTAATGGCAGTTGTCCACCAGTCAGGTTTGCTTTTCCTTGAGGAGCTTGTTTTGGTCCTGTAAGGTATGGCCGTGTCAATGCAGTTATGCAGGTGTCTGTATAAAGCACTGGTGTAGAGCTTGGAATAGCTGCCAGTTCCATCTGATGGAGGAGGTGCAGTGCAGCTATTTATACCATCCTGTAAGAGGTTATAATCTGCTTTGAAGAAGTTTTTAAGTTTAGTTGCTGCTGGGGGGAAGTTTAGGCATGATAGTTATTTCGAATGAGACCAATTTGTGGTCAGATCTCACCAAGGAGGAACACAAAGTGGGGGTGCTACAGTGGTCCCCCATATTGATAAGCACCAGATCCAGGATGTTGGCACCCCTTGTGGGTGTGTCAACCAGCTGGTCCAGGGCACTGGAGTTAACGAAGTCGAGGAACCTTTGGGCAAGTGAGTTTGAGCACAAGTAATTTATCCAGTCAATGGATGCATTGTTAATGTCACCCAAAACCATGGTGTTGAGATGTATCTTGACATGTTCAAGTTAATCCAAATTGGTCGAGTGGGTGTCCTGATTCATGGAGGGGGTCCTGTAGCTGGCAATGACTTGAATAGGTGTCCTACTAACAGTTAATTGCACCCTAAAGTGTCTCCAGGGAATCACACTGTTTGACCCATCTGGAAGTGTATTTTATCTTTAATGGATATTGATGCACCACCTTCTTTAGTTTTCTCGCCTTCAGTCTGAGGTCTGAACATGTGGACGGAGGTGTAACCTGGTATGGATGGGGTTCTCTTCACAACCTTGAACCAGGTCTTCATGACTGCACAAATGTCTGCATCTTCCAAGGTGAGGACAGCTTCCAGTGAGTGTAGTTTCATGCTTGCGATGCCTAGCATTTAGCAGCATAACCATGAGATTGTTTTTAGATGGAGTCTTTTTGTGTTTTGCCTTAAGGATTTGACTGGTGAGACACTGGTGCATGAGCTATTATGTGTAATGTGTTCTGCAGAGGAAGTAGTATGTGTAGCGTGCTTGTGTGTGTGTTTGGGAGGTCTCTGGTGTTTAGGTATGTTTCTGGTGAGGACCTCTGCATACGTAGGTGTGTGTGATGTGGAACTGGGTGGAGTAGGAGGTGAGGTGTGCATGCTGGCAACCTGCTCATTGTCATATGTACTGACTGGTGTGTGTGACAAAGCATGGATTCAAGGTTCTTAACATAGCTGCATCTCTCACACATTGTGTTTGTGTTGACTAGGAGTAGAAGGTTGTTGGTGAACATGAGGCAGATGCCCATATCAACCAAGCTGGCTGCAGAAACTGTGGGAAATTGTCCATCCCATAGTGATAGGTAAATTTATATGATCAGGAAAACAGGTCACACTTAGAAGTGGCTAGTGGGTGAGAAGTGTGTTGGTACCTCTGAGGCTAGGTTTAGTGCTCCACCTGACTGTAGTGCAGGGCTGGCAGAAACCTCTGGAGGGCAATAAGCAAAGTGCTAAGGGAAAATTTAACAAACAAAACATTTGCATCTATAACCACCAATGGTAACCATTACACAGCAGTGCAGGATGGTGCACTACACACAAACAAGTACAAATGTGGAGCTTAAATAAAACAAGAAAATGCCCTTTTTAACTCAAACTAGCCAATAACAATGCTCTCTCTGAGCTCTAGTCCAATCACCCTCGATTAGATGGGGCCCAGACAGCACTCTCCTCACACAAAGGTGCAGAAGGGCCTTCACCACCAAAACTGACTTGAAGTTGAAGCTAAGAGGTTACAAAACAGATCTAGAAATAGCAAACTTAGAACTGGGCAGTGCTGCAGCGTACAGTGTACAGTAAAATGTAACAAAAAATAGTTCAGACAATTCAGACAAACAGTGGAATGCAAATACAAATTACAAGTGCAATATTAAAACAAACACAGGCATTTAAAGTTAGTTGGACGCAGCGGATGCCTCAGATATTTCTGTATCTCAATGAAGAGCTAGTTTTAGTGCTCAAGTGATACCAGTCTAGATTCAGCAAGTCTGAATCTAGCCTATGCTATAAAATACAGAAGTACTAGAAATTGAAAGTGCATAAAATCACAGTCACAACAGCAGAAAGCAGTTTAAATAATGCAGCAATTCACCAGCAATTCCCAGCACAGAAGGGTGCAGGCCACACTCTCCCACCACAAGAGTCTAGACCACAAACCTTCCTAACATAAAACAACTGTTTTTGGAGCACAAGTGGTTAAGCCAGAAGTAAGACACTTCAGAATAACAGACACAATAGGCCTTCAACCAACAATTTCCAGCTAGAAGCGTGTAGGCTATCCTCTCCTGCCACAAGAGTTTAGACCACGAATCCTTCTAATGTAAAGTAACTGTTTGGAACCTAAGTGTTTATACCAGAATAAAGGCACTTATAATAACAGGCACAATAAGCCTTAATCAGCAATTCTCAGCTTAGAAGGATGTATATATATATATATATATATATATATATATATATATATATATATATATATATATATATATATATATATATAAATAAATATATATATATATATATATATATATATATATAAAGAAAGAGTAGTGAACCATTTTAAAAATGTAGAGTACAAATAGCTATGCTACAGGCGACACATTTGGAAAGAACTGAGCATGTGAATTTGATAAAGAAAGGCTTTCAGGATGGTTATTCAGGGGAACATCTGGTACAAAGGAAAAGGGAAGTACTTATATTAATTGCAAAAGGAGTTCCAGTAGTGATAGAAGAGGATACAAAAGATAATAATGGTAGAGTTGTACTACTAGGAGCTACTGGTAAAGGAGGAGGATTACACTGGCAAATATTTATATTCCACTTAAAACTGCTACAATGAAGCTTAAGAACATTCTGGGAGAAATAATCAGCTTTCAGAAGGGAATATTACTTATAGGTGGGGACTGGAATTTGATTTGCATGAGTGAGGATGTATTTGGGGGGGGTCCAGAAGGGAAAATGTAACAAAAGAGATATGGTTAAGAAGTAACAAGAATTATTTAGAGGGACTGACAAAGGTTAAAGTACTGCAGAAAGTACAGTTTTGTACCTACCATAAATGTAGATGTCCGATAGGTATGCATCTGCAGTCATCACATATGGGTTGTCCTGCCTCAGGCAGCCCTTCAGTCGGCCGGATTCCAAAGTCTGGGTCCGGCGTCGGCTGATGTCGCCCCTTCCCCGACGTCAGAGCGCCTGGGGTATAAAAGCGTCAGCTGACGCCATCTTCCTCAGTTTTTCTTGCCCCAGATGCCAGGTGCCCTCTAAGGAAGGCTAAATTTGGAGAAATGCAGTAAATTCCAAACATGCACAAAAAATATATGCATACATATATAAAACAAATACACCATAATAGATAACCCCAGCTAGCTATGAGAGGGGAATGTACCCAAGAAATACCACAGAGGAGAAGGAGGGAGGGTAAACCTGACTGCAGATGCATACCTATCGGACATCTGCATTTATGGTAGGTACAAAACTGTACTATGTCCTTCAAGGATGCATCTGCAGTCATCACATATGGGTAGAGTACCATAGCCATTCTGGGGGTGGAGGATCTATGAAAAGGATGGTGTAGCTAAAATGCCCTGCAGGACTGCCGTAGCAAAGCCTGCTCTGGATCTGGAATATAAAGGTAAGTTGTAATGCTTGTAGAATGTATGCACGGAGCTCCATGTAGCGGCTTCTAAAATGTCCTTGGTAGCCACCCCTCTTAAGAAGGCTGTGGAGGTGGCTGTGGCTCTGGTTGAATGAGGTCTAATGTTAGCAGGCACAGTTTTTCCATGAAAGGAGTAACAGAAACGAATGCAATTCCCTATCCATTTTGAAATTGTCTGTTTTGAAATTGCATTTCCTTGTGCACCAGTAGCATATGCTACAAACAACTGGTCAGTTTTTCTGTAATTTTTAGTTCTGTCCAAGTAGTAGCGCAACTGTCTGTGTATGTCCAGGGTGTGCAGAAGCTTTTCCCCTTTGTTTTATGGATTTGGAAAGAAGGTAGGCAGGTGAATAGCTTGGTTTAATGAGACCCTAGATACCACCTTTGGCATAAATGAAGGATTGGTTCTCAATGAGACTCTGTCTTGATGAAAAATAAGAAATGGCTGTACTGCCATGAGGGCCTGTAACTCAGATACTCTTCTTGCTGAGGTTATGGCCAGAAGGAAGGCAGTCTTCCATGAGAGGAACTGTAGTTCTACAGATGCTGCTGGTTCAAAGGGAGGCAGTGTTAGTTTTTCCAACACGAAGTTAAGGTCCCAAGTAGGCAATGTTGGTTTCCTTGGAGGATTGATGTTTTTAATTCCTCTTAAAAACTGTCTTAGCAGAGGATGAGAGAAGACAGGAGGATCAGTGCTGTACTCTGCTGAAATTGCTGAAGCATGAATTTTAATGGAAGAGTAAGACAGGCCATTGTGGAGCATTTCTGCTAAATATTACAGGATATGCGCCATGTTCATAACTGTTGCATCTAGGCCCTTTGAGATGTTCCAGGTGTGAAATATTTTCCATTTTGCTGAGTATGCCTTACGTGTGGAAGGCCTGCGAGCTTCCATGATGATATCCTTCACTCTCTTGGATAGCTTATCCTGGTGATGGGTCAAGGTATTTTCCAGGCAGCTAGCTGTAATGTTTTCAGGTTGGAATGCAGAGTTTTGTAATTGTGCTGTGTCAGGAGAAGCGGCCATTGTGGCAGAAGCCATGGTTTTGTCCGTGACATGCTCTTTAGCAATGGGTACCAGTGCTGTCTTGGCCAGTCCGGAGCTATCAGAATCACTCTTGGCTGCTCTGCCCTGATCTTCAGTAAGACCTTGGTCATTAATGGAAGAGGTGGGAATGCATACACTGTTAGATCTCTCCAGCTGAAAGAGAGAGAGTCCACTTTCCATGCTTGAGGGTGGTATGTCCTTGTGCAGAATCTGTCCAGCTGGTGATTGTGTGGGGAGGCGAAGAGGTCTATGTCCGGTCTCCCCCATGATTGAGTTATCTGATGGAAGATGTATGGGTGCAGCATCCATTCGTGTGCATCCATGATGTTCCTGCTTAAGCTGTCCGCCAGTATATTGTCCTTTCCCGGTACAAACTGGGATTGCAGCTGTACATTGAGAGTCAGGGAAAGTTCCCATAGATTCATTGCCAGTCTGCAAAGAGGGTAGGAATGTGTGCCTCCTTGCTTGTTTATGTACCACATAACTGTAGTGTTGTCTGTCCTTATTAGCAGGTGGCCTTGATGTAGAAATAACTTGAAGGCCTCGATTGCATGTATCACTACCAGCATTTCCTTTTGGTTTATGTGCATGCGTAGCTCTTTTTGTGACCATAGTCCTTGAATGCATCTTCCTTCCATGTGCGCTCCCCATCCGTGGTCTGAAGCGCCCGTTGTAATGGTTTGGCTGGCTATTGGTTTGCTGAAGGGCAAACCCCTGTTTGACTGGCTTGCCTGAGCCCACCACAGAAATTCCCTTTGAAGGCATGGGATGAGTGGTATCAAAGTTTCCAAGCTGTGACTGTGCTGAGTCCATAAACTCCTTAGGTACCATTGGAGTTTCCTCATATGTAGTCTTGCTTGAGGAATCAGAAGAATGCAAGAAGCCATGTAACCCAGGGCCTGCAGGATTTTCCTTGCAGTCAGCTGAGTTTGTCTTGACAGGTTTTTGAAGTAATCCAGTAGTTGGTTTTGTTTTTCTTCTGTGAGGAAAGCCATTTGGGTGGTTGTGTCTAGATCCGCACCCAGAAAAGTTATTCTTTGGGATGGTACAAGTCTTGACTTGTGAATGTTGACTGTGTATCCCAAGGCCTGAAGAAGATAGATGGCATAATTCAAGTGTTTTGCCAATATTTATTGGCTGTCCGCCTGTATAAGGCAGTCGTCCAGATACGGGTATATTTGCATCCCCTGGAGTCTGCAGTGTGCAATTACTGATGCCAGGCATTTTGTGAATACTCTGGGCGCAGTAGATAAGCCAAAGGGCAATGCTGAGAATTGATAATGCTCTGAACCTGCAAGACATCTGAGGTGTCTTCTGCTGCTTTGTCTGATAGGGACATGCAGGTATGCCTCCTTGAGGTCCAGAGTTACCAGCCAAGACCCCTTGCCCAGCATGGGAAGAAGTTGCTGTAGTCAGCATTTTGAATTTTGGCACAATGAGATAAGCATTTAGTGCGGACAAGTCGAGAATAGGCCTCCATTGCTTTTCTTTTCTTGGAACAAGGAAGAGTCTGGAATAAAATCCTTGGCCTTGTTCTGCGAGAGGAACCTTTTCTATTGCTTTCATTTTCATTAAGTTGGAGATTTGTTTCAAAGCCTCTGCCCTTTGATTTGGTGGCAGGTCTGGCATGCCTTTTCTTTTCGGTAATGTGTGGAAATGGAACCTGTATCCTTTGTCTATTATTTGTAGTGTCCATTTGTCCCTTGTAATAATGTGCCAATTTTCTGAAAATAAGGAAAGCTTTCCGCCCAAAGGTGCTTCCAATTGAGCCCTGGTTGGCGGTGTCAAGGAAAAGTCATTGAGTCTGTCCTTGTGCAGCAGTTGTAGGTCCTGCACTACCTCTCTGGTTGGGATGCTGCCATTGATGTCCCCTGTAGGAGCCTCTAGCTTGCCCTCTACCTCTGGCACGCCTGTTCTTGCCTCTCTGAAATCTGTCTGTGTCTGGAAAGGACCAGTTCTTGGAAGGCCAATTTCTGCTGAATCTTGGTGGTTGGACCTGCATAAAATCTTTGACTGTTTGTACAGATTTTGCCTTTTCTTCAAATTTCTTTAAGACCTCCTGAGCAGTGGAGCCAAATAACTTTTGCTTTTCCAGTGGAGCATCCAGAAGCTTTGCTTTAACATGGTTTAGCAGAGATCGTTCCTTCAGCCAAGCATGCCTACGTATAACTGCACCTGTCACAGCTGACCTACATGAAGCTTCCAATGCATCATACCCACACTGCAAAAAATGGTTGCTAACCTGTTGAGAGTTATGTACCAGATCCTGAAGTGATTTGCGATCTAGGGGGTCAGGTGAAGACAGCTTTTTATGCAATTCATCTAACAAATATTCTTGGTACTGTATCATATGGAATTGACAGTTTAAAGCCCTCATAGCAAGGGTAGCAGAAGTATACACTTTTTTACCCCATCACTCTAAAGCCCTGGACTCCCTTTCAGAGGGGAGTGGATTTTTTTGTAGTGGCAGCTGTAACCCCTTTAGGGCCCTGGGAAATAGTTTCTGGATCAGCAGAGTGGGCCTTGTAAAGGAAAAGATGAGATTCCGGGACCCTGTAGTACCTATCAGGTTTGGCAGGAGCTGGAGGGAGAGTGTCAGGGGGTTGTGCTAGATTCTGAGTACACATCATCAATGACATTCAAAACAGGGGAATAGCCAAAGGTCTATGCTGAGGCAAATGCAAGAAGGTCCTTAATCTCTTCCTGGAATCAGAAAATTCCTGGCCTTGCCATTGGAAATGCTCCCTCATAGTGTGCAAAGTTTCCCCAAAAGACAGTTCTTCAGGAGGGGAGGCCGAAGGGATAGATTCCTCTGCATCTGAATCCTCGTAGGCCGAAAAAGCCTCCTCCTGGTAGTCCGAGAGGGCAGAGCCAGCAGAGGCCTCATCTGAGGAGAGGGGATCAGAGGGCTCAACCCTGGACCTTTTTGCTGTAGAAGGTTGAGAGCCCCTGTCTGGATGAGGCTGAGAGCCCCTAATTAATGCAATAAGGTCCTCTGCTAGACTAAGGATCTGAGAACCTGTAGTGGGTCCCTGAGGGATAACCCTGGGAGGCATAGATTTTGAGTGTTTAGCAGCTTTAGCCCTAGAGAATGCCTTAATAGACATGGATGCAGGAGGCCTGGCTGCACCACGTGCTGGTGTAGTTTTGTCTAAGGGAACGGTGTCGGAAGGTTCCTGGACACCAGATTCCAAAGGAGATTCAACAACCGAGACAGTAGTGGCCTCCGGGGTCGAGGTTGTCGGTTGTACTGTTTCGGTGGACGGTATTACCAAGGACTCGGTTTCAGCCGAAACCGAGACACTCGCGGTAGGCCTGGCCGTGGTTTCAGCCGAAACCGCGGGCCACGGGTGTCGGTCCTTGTCCTTGCGTTTCTTCATTAAATGTGAAGTCAGAGTCTCCGACGATATTTTGTAAGCAAAACTAGCCCCAAAAAATTCCTCTGCAAACTCCGACCGACGTCTTAGAGTGCGTCGGTTGAAGGAAGCACAGGCGGAACAGGCCGAGACATCGTGGTCTGGGCCTAGGCAAGGTAGGCAGTAAGAGTGGAAATCCTTATGAGGTATTTGTTTCCCACAAGTTAAGCAATTATTAATTTTATCTGACATCGGCTGAGGCAAGAAAGAGTCCCCAACGGGGTACTTAGCTTTTGAAGTCTTCGGTTTAGCTGAATTACAGGAGCTGGCCGACCAGCACTTGCGAACTGCTTCTGCTTCGGGCACCACGCGGCAAGAAAGACTGAGGAAGATGGCGTCGGCTGGCGCTTTTATACCCCAGGCGCTCTGACGTCGGGGAAGGGGCGACATCAGCCGACGCCGGACCCAGACTTTGGAATCCGGCCGACCGAAGGGCTGCCTGAGGCAGGACAACCCATATGTGATGACTGCAGATGCATCCTTGAAGGACTTCAGGGGGAATCTCACAGAACAAGATGAGGAGCAATTGCAGAACGCTAAACAGAAAATAAAGAATTACCCCATTAAAACGCATGAGTTTGGAAAGACTACTGTTTTTTTTAATAATAACTCCAGAGCACAAAAAGTCAGGCAACAGAAAGTAGAAAGTGTTAAGAGGCTTAATGAGCACATAACAAGGAGGATAACGAGATCCTCTACAGATACTAGAAATATTTTGGAAATTTTATGAAAATCTGTATAACGTAGAGAAATATGGAACTCAAGAAAAGGTACAAATAGAAATGCTTAGGAAGAATGAAATATTCCAAGTTTAGAGGTAGATGAGGCTCAATTCCTAACAGTTAGGATCGGAGGAAATGAGAGAAAATAGTGATGTATAACCAACTACAGGAAAGTCTCCAGGAATAGATGGTACTTCTGTGGAAGTTTGGAAGGAAGGAGTGAAAAAACTGATAATGATCTGGAAGGTTTTGTTTAAAGGTATTTAACAGCAGGAGAAGCACCAAACATCCTTGAAGAAAGTGGTGGTGGCTGTAATACCTAAAGAGGGTATAGACCCATCAGATCCATCTTCATCTACGCACATTTCAATTCTAAACCATGGTTATAAAGTGTCTATGTCTATAACAGCTAAAAGAATGGCAAAGATGATGCCAGAATTGATAGATATGGATCAATATGGTTTTGTGGAGGGGAGGCAAACATTTGACAACATTAACACAACAACGATGATCCAGAGGGAAGCAGAATGCAAGAAAATACCACTGTTGTTGGTGGGTCTTGATGCAGAGAAAGCATTTGACAGAGTCTTTCTTTTGGCTTTTCCTGGTTAGGGGTCGCCACAGTGGAACTCTGGTCAGCTAATGATTGGCAGTGGATTTTTACGGTGCCGAGTTGCCAGCCCAACGTCCAAACTTCAAAGAAGGCACCCCCATTCACGCTCACACCTACCTGCATGTCTTTAACGTCACTTGACCGCGGGGAGGACATGCAGACTCCACACAGAAGGCGCTCCAGAGTAAGCTGGGATTTTAGGAGCAAGGCAATGGACATATTTGCATTCCCTGATAAAATTATAAGGTTGATTAGAATATATGAGGGATCTGACGTGAAAATTATAGTGGATAGGTTCCTCTCTGATAATTTCTGTCTATGCAGAAGAACCAGACAGGGGTGTCCTCTTTCCCTTTTTATTAGCATTATATTTAGAACCACTGGCAAAGAAAACAAGTAACTCAGAAATTCAAGGAAATAATTTGCATGGTAGTCAAGAAAAGCTTTATTTGCAGATGATATTATTTTACACCTGATAAAACCAGAAAAAGACATTTGAGTGTTGTGGAACATTTTGAGACAGTTTCAAGCCTTTTTGGGATACAAAATCAAAGAAGCTAAAACAAAGGCAATAGTTGTAAACTATTTACCCACACATGAACTGGTTCAGAAATATGCATAACTAAGGGGGCATAATAAAACAAAGTACTTAGGAGTACGGATTTAAAAGGATTATGTTGTGGCAGCTAAGGACATATGGGAAGAGACTAAACAAAAGATAATATAAAACCTGAGAAATTGGAATCTCTGTTTAATGGATATGGACAGCAAGGTACAAGCAGTTAAAATGTTTTTAGTCCCTTTAGCTTTATGCACAGGTAGTGCATACTTTTATCAACTAGAGGAGAAGTTGTGGATAGCAATAAATAAAGATTTGAAAGATTTTATCTGGGAGGGGGCACGTAGATGGCCAGAGTCAAGTGGAATAATCTAATTCTTCCAACAGAACAAGCTGATTTGGGATTACCTGATTTGAAAGCGTATTTCAGAGCTACATAGCTAAGACTCCTCTATACAGCACAAGGAGAATGCTATAATTCAAAATGGAAAGGGATGGTGACAAAATAGGGGTGGGGGGAAACTCAAGAAACAAGGACAGACTGGGATTTTGGATGCAAATGCTTAAGGAGAATAACAGTAGCCATACAGAATATTATATTCATACAGTAGCAAAAAAGTATTCTAAGAACTAAGCCAACACGCGAACAGAGAAAGGAAATTCTGCCAATAGGGATGCCTCCAATTAGTGGTAGTGACTATAGCAACAGGGGGCTGGAATTTATTGGAGAAAAGTGGCAAATGAACCAAGCTATTGGGAGCAAATAATTAGAGAAAGAAAGGTAATAGAATGGGAAGAGGCCAATAATTTATTTGGACTCCAGGCTAGTGACTGCCTTCCCTATTAAGGATTGATATCAGAGTATAGACAAAGATTAAGAAATAGTGGGATCCTAAGCAAATGACCAGCACTGGTAGAGTTTTTAGTAGAATCTAGAACAGAAGCTGCTGTTAAACAAAGGATAATTAGTAGAGCATATAAAGTATATTACATGATAACTGTAAGAATCAATCAAAGGAGGTTAGAAAGGATTGCGAAGAGTGACGGGATAAGCAATTCACAGACAAATAATGAGGGATCTACGTATGTCTCCTAAACATACAACAAGGTCTAGAAGATTTAACATCTTTACTTGGAAGTGTTTACATAGGTAATTTTATACCCCAAGGAGACTCCAAAGAGTTTTTTCTCAGCAAGTTAGCAAATGTTGCAGGTGATATGGAAGAACAAGGTAACTGGGAACATATTTTCTGGGACTGCAATGAGTTGGCAGACTTTAAAAATCCTTGCCGACATTCTGTCAGAAATACCGAGTGAGCAAACTGATATAACTAAGGAAATTATTTTTTGAGCTATGACAGAGAATCAGCATTGCTTAGACATAGTAAGAACCTGCTGAGTCTAATTATTGTGGCTGCCAAAAATAAAAAAAATAACAATTACTAGAAAATGGAAATCAAAGTCTAAATGAACTGTATTAGAATTAGTGAATATAGTAAAAGAGATAAGGGATTTTTAGATAAGAGTAGGAGCAAATTACATAGAAAAATGGGAATTGTGGGAACAACAGATGCAGCATAATGTTTTGGAGTAGGCATGAGGTTCAAAAGAAGGCAGGACTTGAATGAGATATGCAATGATTGACTGACAATGACTGGATTGATTATAAGTGATGTATAATGTTTGCAACTGAAAATATGTCAATATGGTTATGTATGACTGCCTATATCATAAGTGAAATGAATACAGATGTTTCTTGTTTAAAAAAAACTTAATTCAACCATTCATTTAAAATGTATAATAAATACTCTTTCTGCCATTACATTCATTTTGTATACATTTCATACCTATTCCATCTAGACCTGCCATTGAATCTATATTAACTTGTGTAAGAACTTTATCTAATTCACACATAGTGATCTCTTTCTCAGTTTCCTTATTTACTTGATCTGAAACACTTTTAACGTTCCATATTTTATTACAATCTTTATTTTTCATTTCTTTAAACATTTCTTCCAGATAGTGTACCACAGTTTCCATTATCTTTCTATCTTCATTCCTTACTGTTTTATCCCTCTCATCATATGGTCTTCTTTTGCAATCTTACCCAAATATGCTGACACTTCTTCCTTTATTCCTTGTAATAAATATCTTTGTTTATATAACAAATTCTTGACCTTTTCATAATTTGTTATATAACTCTTTTTCATAATGTTTACTGCCATTTCTCTCAATCTTTTCAAAAGCATTAATATATGTTTTAAAACTTTCTTTTTCTATTTTTCTACTTCTCCTTTGCTGCTAAAAATTATATTTATTTTTAAATGTAATCCACCATTCTGATCAGCTAGCATAAAATATTTCCATTGTAACATGATCCCTCCATAATTGTATGATTTATTTTCCCTTTTCATTCCATTCTTTCTCATTTATTCTTTTTATTCCTGTTCGTAGCTGTTCTTTACTTTTATACATCTCCACCCATATTGCTAAATTATCTGTAAATTTCTGTCACAACTGCTTCCTCTTCTGCTATCTTTACTCTTTCAGATATTATAAAATAATCTATTTCTGATTAAAGAACACCTCCTTTATATGTCTAGAACTTTTTATTCCAAATAACCAACTTCCAGCATTTAATTACTTCAAACATTTCTCTTATATCCCTTCCTAAAAACTCCTATTATGATATTCACATTTACTATTAAATAAACCAGTAATTGTTGAAATAAACTCTCCATTTTTGCATACTACAATATGCATATAATGCTATATATTTTTCTTGCTATCTGACATCAATAATGGTTAATCTTCCCATTCTTACTAATGTTTTTATATCTAATACTACTGTTCCTGAGCAATACTCATTTCCCAGATTCCATATTATGTTTCCATGCCACATTTTTCCTTTTTGTAATCTTTCTACCTCTATTAGAGATCTTATGTCTTCTAATACAACTGCATCTATCACATTTACTACACCATTCAAGAAATTCTATTCTTCTTACTATATTTTTAATCTACATTTAATGAAATAATTCTTAAATTGCTACTCTCCCTATTCCTTAATTTATGATAAATCATTTAACCTTTTTAATTTTATCCCCCATTTCCTTTCTTTTTTCTTTCTTTTAAATGTATTCCTTTAAACTTTATTTTCATATCTTTTACTCTTTTTCTGATTGAGATCTTTTTTCCTTTCACATTTTTTCAGTTTATATCTTCTTTGTCACTAATTTCTCACTCTTTATCTACCTCCTTTCTTTTTTACAGCCCATCTATTAATGTCCAGTTTGTTGACATGCATAACATTCTTAATTGCATTTCTGCATCATGTCCCACTTTCCCACATATATAACTTTTAACACAACTATTCAGAAAATGTACTTCTTTCCCACAAAAACATGTCTTTGGTTGTCCCCAGTATTTTACTATTCTCCTATTACCATGAGCATTACACTTGAAATGTGAACAATATTTTCTATTTCCATTCAAAAAACAACATTAGAATCCAATCCCTCAGTCCATAAACCTCTAATGTCATAGTTTTGAAATGTCCATCACTTCTTTGCAAACGTTTTTAAATGCCTTTTTAAAGTCTCCGTTTCTTCTTCTGTATGAAATTTTATATGCATTTTTTTGTTTCACAAAAAGCTTTTATCACATAATTGTTCCATGGGTTATCATTTTGCTTCTTTTCTTATTCACACTAAAAGTTCTTCTTTTCCTGAACAGTCTGAAAAGGAATGCCACAGAAAGTCTCTTTTCTTCTTAAAATAAAAGCTGTTACCTCATGTACCTTGGCATCCAAAGGTAAAACTACAGTGTTCCACATCTCATATCTGTTCAGCTCAATGTTCTTTTTGCTTTGTATTCTCATAATGTACTTTCTTTTTGGACCATCTCTTTTATCTTTCTGTTCCTGCATACTCCCAACTATCTCTCCATACATGTTTTTCTTTGGTTTATTAACCCTTTTTATTTCCTCTGCCTCTTCTCTCTGGATGTTATCCATCATTTCTTCCCACTATACATCTCCTCCATTTTCTGGTTCACTTTGTAACATCATCTCCTGCAATATATCATCCTGCAACCCTCATAACAGGAGGGTTGCAACTACACAATCTTCTTTAACTGTTGGTTCCAATTCTATAAACACACTGTTCTAAAACAATGTCTTAGAATCCTCTTGCTGTGAGATGTCATTCTCCTCCACTTTCTCCATCAACTTGTCCATGTCATTCACCATCCTCCCAGCCACCACTGCACCAGGATTTAGATGTGTGCACATAATTTAAGCTAGCTCTTCTGTAATTACAGAACTGAACAAGTAGGGAAGTTCCACAATGCCCTGGTCAAATTTCCACCTGAGGTCTCTCCCTTGAAAAGAGGCCACCAGCCTAGTGGGATTAACTTGGTCAACAAAGGATAAATAAAAAAATATAATAAATAAAATACCTCATTGTCTGCGTACATCCAGAATGTGTACAACTCCATCTCCTTTGTTTGGGGTACAGGAAAAAACTGACAGATGAATATTTAGTCTAGAGCCACTTCTATCATTACTTTAGGCACGGAGGAGGAGTTAGAGGTCACTGCAACCTCGTGTTTGTGAAAAATTAAGAAAGGCTCTTTGCACATCCATACATGTAGTTCAGAAACCCATTCAGGCAAAGTTACTGAAATTTCCTAGTACATGAATTTGAGTTCTACAGAGGCACCTATTTCAAAAGGCACTAAGATCAACTTTTCCAACATAAAACTCAGATCAAAATCTGGGGAAGACCCCAAGAAGACATTTGGACTGCCTTCCTTGTCTGGGATTGATATCAGGGTATAGGCAAACTAAAAGGACAGGGCAATCTCATGAAAAAAGATCTGCTCTGGAGAGTTTTTATTTGAATCTAGGACAGAAGCTATTGTTAAAAAAGGGATAATTAGTAAGGCATATAAAATATTGCACAATAACTATAGGAACCAATCAGCAGAGGTTAGAAAATATTAGGAAGAGAGACTGGATAAGCAATTCACAAAGCAATATTGGGATGATATATGTATATCTCATAAATATGCAATAGTCTCAAAAAATGTAGGATTTATGCTTGGAAGTATTTGCACAGATATTTTTCAACACCAGGCAGACTCCAAGGAATTTTTCCTCAAGTAGATGCCAAATGTTGGAGGTGTGATGCAGAAGAAAGATGTAACTAAGGAAATTATTTTCTTCTGAGCTGGGATAAAGGATCTGAATTGCCTAGTTATAATAAAGCCTTGTTAAGTTTAATTGTGGTGGCTGCTACTAACATCAGTTACTAGCATTCAGAACACTACTGAACATTCATTGGAAAACTGCTTAATCACTGTATTTAGCAGGTATCAACCCATCTGATTTGGGTTTTAACCCTATATGGTGAACGGTTCTTATAATGGATTCAATGTTCTGCAAACAGGCAAAGTAACTTGGCTGCACTTCCACAGGTTAACACACAGCATGTTGGGCCAGGTTGCATAATGACATGCAGTGTCCTAGTACAGCTTCCATTTTGTGCCTGGGTGGCAGTGAACGCAGCATGTTGGGCAGGTTGCATACTGGCAGGCAGTCTCCTAGTACAGTTTCCATTTTGTGCCTATGTGGCTGTGAACATTTACATACGGAGCAGAGCAAGAATACAAATGATGGTTACCTGCATGGTTGTTATTACTGCACTTTATAGTTGTGTGGAAAATGCATGGTATGGGGGTTATTGGATGTTGGCGGGGTTCTTGATGTAAGGGGGGTTGTCTTGACCTGTGCAATATAATAAAATATGGAAATGTAACAAACTGTTGTGTGTTCATATTAGACTGACTAACATATTGGCTAGGTGATACTCTACAGAGAGAGTAAGTTGAGAAGCAGATACTCTACAGATACAGTAAGCAAAAAAAAAAAAAGTCCAACAACACTGATGAAGAGTTTTACTTGAAAGCTTTGTTGTTTATTAAATTCAGTTACTGAGTGTTGGAATTTTTTTTTTTTTTTTTTTTGCTCTTATTTTGGTTTTTGTACATGACGTTCTCTGGCTATCAAGGTGTTTTTTACTTCTTCTTGGAAAGATACAGTAAGCTGGCAGGCAATTCTTAGCAGCATGCTCAAACAGCGCGTTCCTTCTCTGTTCTGCCACATGCCTGGCAAAGGTACAACATACAACTGTAGCTTCTCCCACTTGGAAAATGAAGCCTTGTTACAGGCCATCTGTCTGCATGCCAATGGCTGCTTGGTCAGGAGAATGGTGACAGGCCCTATCTTAACCATGCTTCGTAGGATGAAACAGCACAAAATAATGCTGTCAGTGGCCACAACCACACTTATAAGCAGGTCATATGCAGGGCTAGCAACATGATCCACAATAAGAGACTAGCTGTCTGTCAAGCCACCATCAAGAGACCCAAAGTGAAGGAAAAGTTGGTGCTGATACACTCAGTCTGACAAATGTGTCACTCCCCATGCCTCAGTCCTCAATGTGAGCCACAAGCTCCATAAGGCATTGAGATGACTATGTGGCTGTGCATACTGCTAGATGTAGATGTCATGGGTGCCACTCTCCTCAAGAACTAACTGTGTCGATGCCTGCAATCCAGTGGATGCGTAGGACCTTCATGGAGACACAGGCTAGCAACATCTCCATCTTTGTGTTAACACCTCCATCTTTGCGTTGATAGCATATTGTAGGCTATGCCTGATGATCTATGGAAGTGCATATCTCATATCTGTGACATTGCTGACCTCTTCCTTTGATAACCTTGTTGCTTTCTCAGAGTATTTTATCCTTCTTACAAAACCATATTAACTACTGAAAGTGCAATGCAAGACTTCGTAGTTTCCTGAGATGCATACTATGTGTAGTTCAATGTGTGTGTATCTCTTTAAGAAGCTATCCAAGGGCTTGCACAAGTGTATAAATACTGAGCATGTGCAAGTCTGACTGGCATTTTGTAGTAAGCTGTTGAGATTTAAGCATGCATGTATGTAAGGTCTGTTAATCAGTTTGTTTATATTTAATGATGCTGCTATACATCCTTATGTGTTTCTATGTAATAAAGCATCTTAAATGATCCACACTGCCTGCTTTGTCTTCTGTGTATAGAGGGATGAGCAACATGGTGTCAGAAGTGGGATGGTTGAAATGACTTATGGGCAGAAAGAACTCCAGTTTCTCCACTTTGAATCAGAGAGGCATCTAGCTACTATTGGAAGAATATATAGAAGAGGACCATCCCTGCTGCACGTATAATTCGCAAAATAGGTCAGAAACAAATTTCAGATGTTAAAACTTGCTTAACTATTTTTTATTCGCAAATTATGAAATGAAGCATACAGAATGCTCTAAACAACATTAAAATAAGTTGAAATGTCTGATATTGACAGAAATATTTGAATTACTATGTAAAATTTTGAAATACAGTCTGAATTGCAAAAAAAAAAAAAATAAAATTAAAAGAAATGATCGCATTTTTCACTAAGCACATATTTTTCTTATTAAATAAGACTATCTGAGTTATCAGAAGTGTATGAAGTGTTTGCATGTTTGTGCAGTACTACAGTAAAGTTATTTTGCAAAGTACAGCCATTTCAGAGCATATTTTGCAAAGTACAGTATGTCGAAGAGTTTATTGAGCATTTGAGTGTTACTGCAAGCTGTAGAGAGGCAACTTGTTTGCATATAATTACAAGTGCCATATCTTCAGTGTGTTCGGGTATAGTTTGTTAGCATGGCAGACGGATTTCGAAAACCCAGTGCACTTGTGTTTGATAATAATATGGCAGCGAACCGGAGAGTGTTTAAGCAAGAATACATTTTCATACTGGCTACATTTTCAACCTTATGCCCATGTCAACCAATGAACAGCAGGAGAATGAAAATTTTGATTTCTGAAGTCATGGAGAAGACAGTTTTTTCTTCCACACATCTTGATGAGCTTAGAGATCATACAGCCACAGATCATGCTTTACAAAAGCATAACCACTTTATCAAAGGAGGATGGCTGTCAAAGCAATCTAGTTTATCTCCAGAAGTGCAACCTTATTTTCCATAGAGAGATGAGATTTTGGCAGACAATGGTATCGTCATGAAAGGTCCTAACATTATTGCTCCAAGGACTTTGCAACAAGAGTACATTACTATCTTACACTGAGGTCACCCAGGAGCACAGTCTACCAAAAGAAGGGTGAGAGGGCTAGTATTTTGTCCTTCTATGTCACAAGATATTGAGACAGTACTTTCATCTTATTCTGTGTGTAATAGTACAAAGCAACATCAACAAAAAGAACTACTTCATCTAAACCAGATTCCTGCACTACCTTGGTCATTGGTAGCCACTGACATTTTCGAGTGGAATGGTCAGTATTACTTGGTACTAGTAGACTCTTGTTCAAATCAGTTCAAGATTGACCTACTTCCCAATCTACCATCCAGTACTGTCATTACCAAGATGAAGCATCAACCTGCAGTTCATGGTAGCCTGTACAAAGTTATTTCTGACAATGGCACACAATTTACAAGCCAACAATTCAAAAGATGTGCTGAAGAGTGGGACTTTACTCATGTTATGAGTAGCCCAGAGTATCTACAGTCAAATGGTTTGGCAGAAAGTGCAGTTCACAGTACAAGGCAGTTACATGACAAGTCAAAATGAGACAATTGTGATGTTTCCCTGAATCTCGTGATTCTCAGAAACATTCCTTGTGATAAACATCTTGGTTCACCTGCTCAAAGACCTCTGTCGAGACAAACCGAACCACATTACCAGTCAGTAGTCAACAGTTTGTTCCATGTGTCAAGAACAACAGGTCAGTGAAAACCAATCTGTTGAAGAGGCGTTTAACCCAGACATCCTACTATGACAAGATAAGCAAACCGCTCAATCCACTATGAGAAGGAGAAGTAGTAAGGATGCAAAAATCCAGAGGTTATGATAGGTTTGGAGTCATGAAGAACATTTGTCCAGAGCTGAGATTGTAGATTGTGGAATCACAAGGAGTTGATTTTAGGCAGAATCGGAAAAATCTGATACTGATGTCCGTGTCTATACCACAGCATATAGCCTGTGAAAAAGACTCTTTATCCCAGAGTGAGTTTGTCCACTGTTCCAGTTACAGAAATTGTTCCAGAGAATATTCCCGTTCCTGTAATGAATCGTGAAGTTCCTGATATGAGCTATTCACCGAAGACTGTCCCTGTTGCTAAACCCAGTCCTGATTGTAATGTTAAGAGATCCACTCGCATCTTCAGACCATGTTATAGATACACAGCAATTTGGATATGAACATTGTGTTTACTTCTAGTTTTTATTGATGCATGTTTAACTGCAATGTCATTTTCGTTAAGGGCAATCTTTTTAACAGGGAGGATATAGATCAATGTGTATGTATCTCTTTAAGAAACTATCCACGGGTTGCACAAGTGTATACATACTGAGCACGTGCAAGTCTGACTGACATTTTGTAGTAAGTTGTTGAGATGTAAGCATGTATTTATGTAAGGTCGGCCTGTTAATCAGTTTGCTTATATTTAATGATGCTGCTATCCATCCTGATGTGTTTCTATGTAATAAAGCATCTTAAACAAACTACCCTGCCTGCTTTGTCTCTTGTGTATAGAGGGGCAAGTGACACTATGCATGCATCCCATAGCCACTCCATGTCTGGCTCTCATGAATTTGACCAGAGTGGATATCAGAAGCCTAGGTTATGATGATGCAGGGCCACCACTTTCAAAGCAACATCCAGTCTGGAGATTTATACAGACAGGAGAGGAGATCCCCAAGGCTATGGCCATGGAACTAGTAGCAGTAAAACTTCTGGAACATGACATTGCTCATGGTCATATAGCACACCTAACTCTAGCCAAGGCTGTGTTATTACATGTCTGACTCCTGGTAGTTGCAGCTCACATTGATGGCGATATCCATGGGATGCCTGCACATATTCTATATATACCCTAGACCTCTCTGTAACAGTGAATAGCAGTGCTGCAACAGCTGTTGAGGTTGTGTCCCAACAGACTCTCTCTCTCTCACACACATGCACACACACACACACACACACACACATGCTGATACTAGTCCTTCACAGTGCATTTTGCAACAGCCACCTCCAGTCTCACCTCATACCCACCCTGCATAATGTAATTCACAGTATCTTCAACACTCACACTCTTCCCTGTCGAAGACATTGCAGACTCATACTCTCTCCCCCACCTACATAAATGATAACTGTGCTTTTCCCATTGAACTTTGTTACGTGGGTGGCCTAAGTCTGATGCACAATATGGTCAATCTGTTCATGGGTAAGCAAAGTCTGGATGTGGGTTTGCATGTATTCCATATTATGGTAGTATGTATGGTCTACTATGGACCAAAGCTATGTGCCAACTGCTGCCTCTCTGCCAGTGCCATGGTGGGCTGTGCTCATCTCCATCTATCATGGTCATCCCCTGTTGTTTAGTCCTCCAATGACTCTTCATCTTGTTTATCCTCCACAGCCTGGTGTGGTGGGAAATATTCCACCAGCATACAACCTCCCTGCCAACTGTCGACTCTGTATCATGTTGTGTGACATTGAGCAGGCTGAGAATATTTTAGCACAGGTACCGAGATCTAATTTTTTTATCCACAACCCAGGAGGGTCCTCCCTCATACAACCTCCCTGTTGCAACTATTTCCTAAATATTATGTTGTGTAGCATTAAACATACTGAGAATATTTTAGCACATGTGTTGGGGTCATACTGCAGGGGACCATGAGACATATCCAGACAGCAAATAAGTGCCTAATCACATGCTCCACAACGACCCGTGATTGAGAGAGGGCATAGTTTATTCACAGTCTGTCATGGCCTGCGCATTTCTGATAGTGTCATTAACCAGGGCTCTACGGCATATCTAGCATCATTAATATGATGTCCCTGGAGAAAGTCACAACTCACAAACCATTGGCATAAGTCACAAGTGCACCACGTGTGACTCATGACTGGCCTGCAGATAAATTGTAGATATTACCCTGTACATTACAAACCACCTGACAGTTGATAGTCAGTCTTTTCTTCCCAGCTTACCAGGTGGGGCCTTGATTTCAATGTGGGTTCATTCTATGATCCCCAGTACCTCAGAGAATTGGGCTGTATCACTGACATTCCAATGTGTTAGAGAGAAACCACATATTCTCCTTCCCACATGCTGCAACATGGCTCAAAAATGTGATGGAGTATTCTCTAAGCAGATGCCTGAGATACTCCCACTGTGTCCCTTCAGGGTCAATGTAAGGTCTCTGAATCTAGTATTCATAAAGCCAAACATTCCCTACTATCCACTAGGAAAGGTGTTCTGTGACTCATACAGATCTGCAGATGAAACCAACACGTCTTCCAGTTCCTTAGAGTGTCCTTACCCACATAGTACTGGTTTATGCTGCTGTTGTCATGATGGCCATGAAGTGTTAAGAGCAGACAGATGACATCTAGAGGGTGACAATGTGCTCCGCAATACCTATTAGTGACAATAATGGCATGTTGCATTTACATGCTAGCTAAAGCTATGTCATCCCCTAACACAGTTCTGCTACTCCCCTGCATTAACACTGGGATTTCACTCTGGTCAAACTTGCTGTCAGTACCACTTCATGTTACCGTCTTTATCTGTTTCTGAATCACACCATCATTTTGTTTTCCTTCATTTACATACATACATAGAGATGCTTATTTTAAAAAAATGCAGCTCATTACCATCTCATTATTCCACTATTAGCATATACTGAAAGAAGCCATGTTACTTGGCCTCCCCTGCTCACTCTTATTGTGCCTTTGAATAACACACACCTTGTGTGTCGGCACTTTTCATACACAAGAGCATACCACAATGTGGCAGATGTTTCTGATTTTTAGCCCTAATCATGCAAAGAGCTTGCTAATTTTTCCTTTAATTATTACACTCTCTCTTTTCAGTACTGTGCCTCTGGCTGTACACTTCAGAATCCTAACATCCTTTACACATGTACTTTAAATCCTTTTCAGTCCCTACCACAACTTTTCTTTTCCAGCCACAGCATTTGATATCACTGAGATAACTATAAGGAAAGTACAGTTGTGTACACTTACCATAAATGTAGATGTTTGAGTGTATTCACTGTTGCAGTGATCACCTGTGAGTTATCTCTGTTGTGGTAGCCTTCGGCCAGCCCGAATACCAGAGACAATGTTTTTCTGCGTCGGCTGCTGTTGCTTGCTGAGTGAAGTCAGGGCGTCAGTGCTATAAAGCAAGGCAGCCGACGTCATTACGTCGGTTTTTCTTGCCCTAACCACTCAGAAACCCAAGTAATATGGTAAAGAGGTCCTGGTGGCTAAAAGCCACCTAGAAAAGCTTATGTTTCCCTAAAGAAAGAACATATAAGGGGGAAGGAGGGAGGGAAACCAGGACTGCAACAGTGAATACACTCAAACATCTACATTTATGGTAAGTGTACACAACTGTACTATGTTCTTTGTGTTTCACTGTTTCAGTCAACACGTGTGGGAGAATTCCCAAAGCTGAGGAGAGGGGTGGTAGGATTAGTAAGAGACCTAGGCCTGGGTCAGCAGACATGCCAACGCAAACCCTGCTGTAGTCTTAGAAAATAGAGGTAGGTGGTAATGCTTGGTAAAGGTATGGACAGAAGTTCAGGTGGCAGCTTCCAGGATGTCCCTGGTGGGAACTCCTCTGAAGAATACTGTGGAAGTGGAGACAGCCCTACTTGAATGGGTTTGAATAGATTTGGGGGGGGGGGGTCCATGTAAACTGTAGCAGAAATGGATACAATGTGATATCCATTTGGAAATGGTTTGCTTGGAAATGGGCTTCCCCTCTGCCCCTGGAGCAAAGCTGACAAGTAGTTGGTCTGTTTTCCTGAAGGGTTTAGTATGGTCCAGATTGTATCTGGGCTGTCTGTGCACATCTAGTGAGTGCAAAATTCTTTCCACCTTGTTTTGAGGGTTAGTCCTCAGGGAAACCCTGTCTGCATGGAAAATGATGAAGGGCTCAATGGCCATCAGTACCTGAAGTTCTGAAACCCTTCTAGCTGAAGTGGTAGCTACTATGAAAACAGTCTTCCAGGAGAGGTATTTCAAGTCTGCTGAAGCAGCAGGTTCGAAGGGTGGTAAGGTTAGTTTTTCCAAAATATAATTCAGGTCCCAGGCTACCGTGGGTGGCCTTCTGGGAGGTTTGATATTAGAAGGCCCTTTGAGGAATTGTTTAATCAAAGGATGGGAGAACCAGAGCTGATCTATGTCAAAATGAGCTGAAATGGCTGAGGCGTGGATTTTAATAGAAGAGAAGGAGAGGTCACTATTACGTAGCTCCGCTAGGTTGTCCAGGATAAGAGGGATGGAAGGTTGAGAGGTATTGCCCTCTCTGGACAGGCTCCAGGAGCAGAATCTTTTCCATTTTCCAGCGTAAGATTTTCTGGTGCTGGTCCTTCTGGCCTCTGTGATAATATCTAGAACCTGTTTGCTCAACTGGGGCCCCTTGTTTGCCTTTAGAGTATTAGCCATGCTGATAGTTTCAGAGTCTGCAAGTCTGGGAGCAGCACCCCCCCCGAACTGTGTTAAGAGGTATGAGATCAGGGGAAGCTGCCTGGGAGGCTGTAAGGTCAGTCTGCACAGTAAGGGGTACCAATGTTGTCTGGGCCAATCTGGAGCAATGAGGATGGCCTTTGGTCTCTCCTCCCTTATTTTGTGTACCTTGGGAGTAAGAGGCAGAGGAGGGAATGCGTACATAAACAGCATGCTCCAGGGGAAGGCAAGGCATCCACCTTTCATGCTAAGTGGTGATACTCCCTGGTAAAGAATTATTTCAGCTGATGGCTGAGATGCGAAGCAAAGAAATCCACATCTGGAGTCCCCCACTCCTGAGTGATCTGTAGAAAGATTTTTCTGTGGAGCTGCCATTCGTAGGGGTCCAGTAGGTTCCTGCTTAAGTGGTCTGGCAGGGTGTTGTTGATCCCTGGTTGGTATTGGGATATTAGGTGTAGTCCCATGGAAGAGGCTGTCAGCCAGAGGTTCATGGCTATCCTGCACAGAAGTTAGATTGTGTTCCTCCCTGGTTGTTGATTTACCACATTACTGTGGTGTTGTCTGTTTTGATAAGGAGAACCCCTGGCTTGAGATGGGGTTTGAAGAATGTCACAGCCTTTTGTACTGCCATCACTTCCTTCTGGTTGATGTGTAAGGGAAGGTGCTGGGCATCCCAAAAACCTTGGGTGCACCTGCCTTCTAGGTGAGCACCCCAAGCAATGTCTGAGGCATCGGTGGTAATGGTCTGCCCGGTAGGGCAAAGGGTGAAGGGAAGACCCTTGTTCTTGGCACAGGCCCCTGCCCACCAGAGAAACTCGGCCCTTATACAGGGGATCAAAGAGAGAGAGGTCTTCAGAGGGTGAGAATGCTGACACCAAAGGTTCTTTAGATACCATTGAAGTTTTCTCATGTGAAGCCTGGCCTGAGGAATTAGAAGGATGCAAGATGCAATGTACCCCAAGGATTGCAGGAGCTTCCTCGCAGTGAGGTGACTTCTGGAAGCCAGCTGGGAAAAGTAGAGAGGCAGGAAGCTCTGCTTTTCTGGGGATATGAAGGCCATTTGGGATGCTGTGTCCAGCAGTGCTACCAAGAAAATTATCTTCCTGGAGGGTGTTTGCTTTGATTTCTTCTCGTTGATGGTGAACCCCAAGGAAGTTAGGAGGGTTTTGACAAAGGGGAGGTCCTGCAGCAGCTTTTCTTTGCACTCTGCCTGAATGAGGCAGTCGTCCAGGTAAGGGTAAATCTGTATGTTTCTCTGCCTGCAAAATGCTATGGCCGGGGCTAAGCATTTGGTGAATACCCTGGGAGCAGTAGATAAGCCAAAGGGTAGCGCAGAGAACTGAAAGTGTTGTGAGCCAGCTCTGAAGTGCAGGACTTTCCTGCAGTATTCCCTGATGGGAATGTGGAGGTAGGCATCCTTTAGGTCTAGGGTCACTAACCAGGCATTTTTTGTCAGCATAGGCAGAAGCTGCTGCAAAGTTAGCATTTTGAATACGCGGACCACAGGGAGGTGTTCAGAATGGATAGATCCAGGATGCGGTGCCAAATGCCCTCTTTTCTGGGAACAAGAAATAGTGTGGAATAAAGGAAATTGGCTGTTTGATCTAGAGGAACAGGTTCTACTGCCTCCTGGGATATGAGAGTTTGGACTTGTTTCAATGCCTCTGCCCACTGATTTGGATGTAAGTCTGGGTACCCTCTTGGAATTGGGAGATTGTTGAAAGAGAATTTGTATCCCTGAAAAATTATCTTTAAGACCCATTGAGACCTTTGTTAATGAAAGCCAATTTTCTTTGCAGAGGGAAAGCCTTCCTCCTAGCTTTTGGTGAGTGAAAGGAGGGCAGAGAGGAGATAGGGAGTCATTGAGAGTTTTTGCCATAGAAGGATGGCTTAGAAAGTACAGTTGTGTACACTTACAATAAATGTAGATGTTCGAGTGTATTTACTGTTGCAGTCATTACATTTGGGTTATCTGCTTGCAGGTAGCCCTTAGTCGGCCTGATTAACAAAGTCTTGAGTCCTGCATCGGTTGCTGTCCCTTCTTCCATGACCCAGGTTGTCAAGGGTATAAAACATGCAGCCGATGCCATTACATCAGTTTTTCTTGCCCCAGATGTTAGGTGCCCCACTAATGGGAAGCAATTAAATATAAAAGTACAAAGATATACCTCCAACAAAAAAGCAAATAAACCAAAAAGGCTTTTAAGCGTAGTAAAGGAAAGTAGAGGTATAGCCTAAAGAAGTTAGGGGGCTGGAGGGAGGGTAACCAGGACTGCAACAGTGAATACACTCAAACATCTACATTTAAGGTAAATGTACACAACTGTACTATGTTCTTCGTGCTTCACTGTTGCAGTCATTACATTTGGGTAGATTCCCAAAGCTATGGTTGGGAGGAGGAATTTAAATAGCATTAGGGCCAGCTATAAGGCCCTGCAAGACTGCAGTGGCAAAGCCAGCTCTGGATTTAGAAAATTGGTAAATGATAATGCTTGGTGAAAGTATGTACAGAACTCCAGGTAGCAGCTACTAGGATGTCCCATGAAAGATGATGAAAGGCTCCACAGCCATAAGGGCCTGTAATTCAGATACCCTTCTAGCTGAAGTGATTGCTAAAAGGAAAGCTGTTTTCCAAGAAAGAAATTTTAAGTCTGCAGTAGCAGCTGGCTCTAAAGGAGGTACAGTGAGTTTCTCCAAGACAAAGTTAAGGTCCCAGGCTGGGGTTGGAGCTCTCCTGGGTGGTCTCAAATTTTTGGCCCTCTGAGGAACTGCTGGAACAGTGGATGAGAGAAGAGGGGAGGTTCTGTGTTATAATGAGCTGAAATAGCTGAGGTATGGATTTTAATGGAGAAAAAATACAGGCCCTTGTGAAGCATCTCAGTTAAGTATTGTAAAATCTGAGGTAAAGTGGGCGCTGCTGTGCTCATCCCTTAAGACTGGTTCCAGGCACAGAATCTTTTCCATTTTTCAGTATAAGATTTTCTAGTACTAGGCCTCCTTGTCTCTAAAATGATATCCATCACAGGTTTGCTGAGGGATGGTAAAGGAGAGATTAAGTAATTAGCCAGGCTGCAAGGTTCAGTGTTAGAAGCTGAGGGCTCAGAATCTGGTTCTCCTGCTGAGACAGCAGGGAAGGAGTCTGTGGCAGGCGCATGGAGATAACCGTGACACACTGCGCAGGAGGGGGTACCAGTGTTGGCGCGGCCAGTCTAGAGCAATAAAAATCATTCTTGGTTTGTCCTGTTTGATTTTTAGTAGTACTTTGGAGAGCAGAGGCAGAGGGTGGAAGGCATAAACTGATAGGTTTTTCCAGCTGAAGGACAGAGCATCCACTTTCCAGGCTTGTTTGTGGGGAGTCCTTGTGCAAAATTTGTCCAATTAGTAGTTCTGGGGAGAGGCAAACAGGTCTATATCTGGGCTACCCCATTTGCTTGTCAACATGTTGAAAATCCTTGGTTCCAGTTTCCACTCGTGTGGGTCCATGAGGCTTCTGCTTAGTCCATCTGCCAATGTATTTAATTTTCCTGGCAGGAATTGAGCTTGTAGGTGCACTTGGTAGAGCAAGGCTGTGTTCCACAATGCCATGGCTAGTCTGCAGAGGAGGTAAGAATGTGTACCCCCCCCTGCTTGTTTATGTACAACATAACAGTGGTGTTGTCCGTCTTTACCATTAGTTGTCCTGGAAGAATGTGGTCCTTGAACGCTGTCAGAGCATTCTGTACAGCTAACATTTCTTTTTGATTGATATGTACGTGCATTTGACTTGGGTTCCATTTGCCCCGAATGCACTTCCCTGCCAGGTGAGCCCCCCCATGCATAGTCTGATGCGTTTGTTGTTAGGGTTTGGGCGGCAGGGGGTGGTGTGAAAGGTAGTCCCTTGTTCTGGTGGCAGCCCTCTGCCCACCAAAGGTACTCTAGGCGTAGGCAAGGTATGATAGGAATCATTGTTTCTAGGTCTTGAGAATGTTGACACCATAGGCTTTTTAGATACCACTGTAGTTTCCTCATTTGCAGTCTTGCATATGGAATTAGCAGAATGCAAGAGGCCATGAACTCCAAGGCTTGCAGTATTTGCCTTGCGGATAGTAGGGTTTTTGCAGCCACTTGTTTGAAGTAGGTTGTCACATGAATTTGTTTCTCTGGTGTGAGGTAAGCCATCTGGGAAGTTGTATTCAAGCTTGCTCCCAGGAATATAATTTGTTGACAGGGTACCAGGTGTGATTTCTTTTCGTTTACAGTGTACCCCAGACAAGTTAGAACCCTTTTTACAAAGGCCAGATGATTCAAAAGTATGTCCTGGCTTTCTGCCTGAATTAGATAACCATCCAGGTATGGGTATATTTGAATATTTCTTTGCCTGCAAAATGCAATAACTGGAGCTAGGCACTTTGTGAATACCCTGGGTGCAGTAGATAAGCCAAAGGGCAGTGCAGAGAACTGATAGTGCATGTAGCCTGCTTTGAAGCGTAGGTATCTTCTGCAGATTCCCTGATTGGGATGTGCAGGTATGCTTCTTTTAAATCTAATATTGCCAACCAGGCATCCTTGCCTAGCATAGGAAGTAATTGCTGAAGAGTCAGCATCTTGAATTTTGGAATCTCCAAAAGGTGTTTAGAGTAGACAGGTCCAGGATAGGATGCCATGAATGATCTTTTCTGGGTACCAGGAAAAGTCTCGAGTAGAAACCTTGTCTCTTTTCCTCTTCTGGTACCAGTTGAATAACCCCCATGCTTATGCGAGAAAGTACTTGTTTTTGGGCCTCTGCCTACTGATTTGGGGGTAGGTCCGGCCACCCACTTGGTGTTGGCAAAGTGTGGAAGTGAAATCTGTAGCTCTGGGACACTATATTTAAAACCCATTTGTCCTGGGTAATGAGTTCCCAATTCTTTGCATGAAGAGCAATCTTTCCCCCCAAAGGGGCAGTCAGTTGATAAGTGCTTGGAAATTTTAAAAGGAAGTCATTGAGACAGTTTACCATAGGGGGGAGTCTTATTATTCTCAGATTTGGAAGTGGAGCCCCCCCCCCCCACTGCTTAGTTCTGTGCGTCCCCTAGGACTGAAACCTGGAGTTTTTGTTGTGTCTGGGTTTGGCTTAAGAAGACCTGGAAGGGGCTAGAAAGGACCAATTCTTAGAGGGCCAGTGCTTACTAAATCTAGGAGGCTGAATTGCTCCTTAAGCCAAGCATGCCTTCTGAGCACAGACCCAGTAACAGCAGCCCTGCAAGAGGCCTCTAATGAATCAAAACCACATTGCAAAGTATGTTTTCCAACTTGTTCAGCAGAATGCATTAAACCCTGCAATTCTTTATTTTCCACACAATCAGGAATCAACATCATTTTCTGTTTAAGCAGTCCAATAACATGTTGCTGATACCTTAACATATGAAACTGGCAGTTTAAATCCCTAATGGCCAAGGTTGCAGAAGTGTAAACCTTCTTACCCCATCTATCCAGCGCCCTGGCGTCTCTATCAGAAGGGGTAGGATTTTTAGAAGTAGAAGCCTTAATGCCCTTGGGCCCCTGTGAAACAGTATCTGGATCTGCAATAGGATTTTTGAAAAGGAACTTGTGCGACTCAGGGACCCTGCAGTATCTGTCAGGTTTTCTGGGAGCAGGAGGCAGGGAATCAGGGGCCAAACTGGATTCCAAAAAAGCATCATCAACAATATCTAGAACAGGAGGAATAGCTAAAGGCCTATGCTGAGGTAGGAGAAGGAAATCCCTAAGCCTCTTTTTTAAATCAGAAAAATCCTGGCTTTCCCAGTGGAAATGCTCCCTTAGAGTATGTAAGGTTTCCCCAAAAGAAAAATCCTCAGGAGGGGAAGCAGAGGGAATGGAGTCCTCTGCATCAGAATCTTCATAAGTAGATAAGGGCAAATCCAGACCATCAGAAGAATCAGAAAAAACAGAATCCTTTTCAGAAGATTCATAATCAACTTCAGTTCTAGGCCTCTTAGAGGGGGGGTGGCTACCCCTGATTAGAGTTATTAGATCTTCAGCCATTCTTATCATTTGTTTTTTAGGCATAGAGGCCTGAGCATGTGGCCTGAGTGTCGTTTTTTTAGGCATGGATCGAAATTTAGGCCTAAGTAAAGAAGGAGGCGTCGGTTTAATATGCAAGTCCGTAGGCCTGAATACACCCTCAGAAGCCGGTGCCTGCACAGTGGCTCCAGAACCATCCAAGGTAGAGACATCCGCGGGTTCCATAGTTGAAGCATGTCATGGCATACCGGACTCCGAATGGATCTCAGTAGAGGCCTGCGAATCAGAAGTACCAGGTATCAGTGGCTGTGAAAGCGCCTCACTGAGTACCGGCAAACTGGCTTAGGAGAAGTGTCGTTGGCAGTTTTGGACCTCGGTGTCCTGTCTCTGTCTTTATCTTTGCGTTTTTCAGAATGCCGGTAGTCGGATGGCTAACCGACGACATTTCTGGACAATTAAACAGAGAACCAAAATATTTAGAGGCGAAAATATACCGACGACAGATAGTGCGCTGATTAAATAAAGTACAAAACCGACAGCAAGGTACGTTGTGGTCAGGGCCTAGGCAAAGAATACAGTACGAATGAAAATCTTTATGAGGTATTTGCTTTCCACAAATAATGCAATTATTAACTTTTACTGACATCGGTAAGGAGCAAGAAAAAGTTTCCCCAACGGGGTACTTAGCTTTAGTTGAAGACTTCGGTTCTGAAACTAGAAAACGAAAATTTCAGGAGTCGGCCGACAGGCACTTGCGAACTGCTTCTGCTTCGGGCACCACATGGCAAGAAAGACTGATGTAATGGCATCGGCTGGATGTTTTATACCCCTGATGACCTGACGTCATGGAAGAAGGGACAGCAACAGACGCAAGACCCAAGACTTTGTTAATCAGGCCGAATGAGGGCTACCTACAAGCAGATAACCCAAATGTAATGACTGCAACAGTGAAACATGAAGAACATCTCCCTGCCATTGGGGCTGAGGTGGTCCACTGTTTGGTTCTCTGTTGTCACTGGGATAGGGGCTTGGATGGTTTGTCCCTGTGGGGCTTACATTGCCCCTGTCTGCTAGGTGGAAGTAAGGACCAGTGCTTAGAGGGAAAATTCCTGCTGAACCTAGGAGGTTGAACCTGAAATAAATCTTTTACTGTTTGCATAGATTTTGTTTTGTCTTCCATCTTTTTAAGCACCTCTTCTCATTTTACTCCAAATAAGCAGTCCTTATCCAAGGGTGCATCAATTAATTTAGACTTATCATGATCAGGGAGAGGTTGTTCCTTCAACCATGCATGTCTCCTACTGACAGATCCTGACACTGCTGCCCTGCTTGAGGCTTCTAGGGCATCATATCCACAGTATTCCAAACACACAGCTGTGAGGCAGTTAACCAGTTCTCAAATACAAATCCAAAAAGAAAAAGAAAACTGGAAACACTCTGAAATGTATAGCTCACAGAATAACTTGATCTTGTCAATATCATAATCAGAAAACTTCTCTAAAAACGTTTTTACACATTCAACACCATGTATATGGGGTATGGATGTAAACAATGAATCAACATCCATTGTCACCATATAAGAATGAGTAGGAAGTTGATCAGATGACCATTCATATGACTGTTTTAGGAAGGTATTCGTATCCTTTAAGATAGTTTCCCTCTTCTCAAGCACAGGTCTCAAATGCTTCTCCAAAAACTTAGATAAGGGTTCAGTAACCCACCCACGAGCAGACAGTATCGGTCTCATGAGTGGGTTAATCGGATTCTTATGCAGCTTAGGTATCCCATAAATAACGGGTATTTTTGGATTTTCTACATTTAAGTAATCAAATATTTTGTCATCAAATTTACCACTGTCATGAAAATCATTCAGTGCTTCCCTTATTTTAAGGCAAAGACAATTACATTCACTCCTTGTAATGCTTCCATACTCATCTCCTTATAACATAAGCATCATTCTTTTAACATAAAAGTCTTTACTCATTACAGCAATGCCTCCCCCCCTTATCTGCATTTTTTTATCACAAGCTCTGAATTATTTATTAAAGAATGAATGGCAGCATTCTCTTCCTTAGTCAGATTATAAATAAAGGGCGTTTTATTCTTCATATATAAACTGTAGAAATCCATTTCTACCATCCTTTCAAAAATCTGCAAATGAACATTATTGGGTGGCACAAAAGTACTAGTTCATCTTAAACCACTAGCTATGTAATGGTCAGCATCAGTAAAACATGTTTTCAAACTCAAATTGCGTATAAAATACTTGACTTCAAAGTTTCTGAAATGTCAGATACCACTGAAGGCACAAAAGATAACCCTTTAGTCAACAAAGACAATTCTGCTTGCGTAAGTACATATCGAGATAAATTAAATACCATACTCATTTGATCAGTTGACACTGCGGTGGTGGTGCTGCGGTAGCGTTGTCGACTCATAGCAAGACGTTGTCCCATTCGATTCTCAGCTAGAGCGTCTTCTCTGTGGAGGCATACGTGAATGGGGCATGCCTTCGTTGAAGGTTGTGTGTCAGGGCTGGTAACCCAGTACGTAAAAATCCACTACCAATCATTAGCGGACCGTAGTTCCGCAGTGGCGACCCCTAACCGGAAAAAGCCGAAAGACACAAACAAACTCATTTGATCAGTTGGCTCCTCGTAAAAGGATGCTTGCCAGGACCCTCATTCATCATTTTGTTTGTTAGAATCTGCATCTTTGTTCTCAGATTCGGCATTGGGAGCGGTTGGTTGAGGAGAAATGGAAAATCCACCGGATCTAGGGCATTCATGTGTACAGCATCCACACATGCAGGTGGATCACAAGTTGAGCTTCCTCCTTGTGGAAGTATCCTGGTCGTCTGCAAAACTGATGTAACCAGGTTATCCCCGTTCACAGCCACCTCTCCCTCAGTTATGAAAGCTGACGCAGGGGGCATAACGTTAACCGGCCGCTCATCAATAACTAACCGCCTTGTTGTACTTTCCTGGAAACCAGCTCTGGTATTCAGCATCCCATCCTCTTCTGACACCTATGCCATTGCTGGCATCACATTTGCTGTTGAATGATCATTAACGGATGAACTTACAGGAAGATCAACACACTTGTCTTGCTGTTCTTGCAACAGAGGCGGTTCTATGTCATCTCGACGTACATGCTGATTGGTCTCTAATTTCTCCTTCGGCCAAACGAAAACATTGCCCTTCTCGAAATCTACCAGGTCTCTTTGAAGTTTCTTCTTCTTACAGGCAACCAGCTTTTTTTCAAATGCTGCTAACCTGCCAAAGGACTCTTTAAGGAACATGCTATATTCAGTTAAATCAACACATGAGGTTAAATTGTTGTAAAGAACCTCAGCTTTGGAACGGCAGTCCTGTTCCATAGGTAGAACATAAGCATTCATAAGCTCCATGTAATTAAACGAGCAGCTTAAGTTTATCAATTGCCACCTCCATAGCAAATCAGGATATTTATTCCATATGATGGCATTTCTTAATATACGGAGGCCCCTTGGCACTACTTTATACTTTAAATAAGCTTCAAACTGGAGCTGTTGCCATTGCAAACGTTTATAAGCCATAAGTGTGTGCTCAAAATCTTGCAATTTGAGTTTAAAAGCAGAAAGTAAATTCACATATGCACTTTCTTCACCAGTGCACTGTTCACATTCTGTATTCTCTGTCTCAATCAATGGGTTATCAGATATATCTACCAGTTCACCAAAGGTTTTTAATGGCAGTAGATGTCATATCTATCGTACAGAGAAAAATATCTCCACAGCATTTTACGAGTGTCTGCCTCCACCCAAAATAAACAAATGTATTCCAAAAACACAGCTGTGAGGCAGTTAACCAGTTCTCAGTTCCAAATACAAATCCAAAAAGAAAAAGAAAACTGGAAACACTCTGAAATGCCAAGTAGTTTAATTCAAATTCGCAAGTAAAACTTTCACCTTCAAGGCTTCCTCAGGCGAAATAAATACTATCAATTAAATAATCTAGTTTAAATACACATTAAAAATCACATGACTCAAGTTACACCCTCTGATGCAACATATTTAAATAAGGTTTTAAAGTAAACCTGTCATTAAGACCAGGTGGTACATATGCTCTCATTCTTAAAATCCATCTCATCTCTTCATTCGCAGTTAAACGCTTTATGTACCCACCCCTCAATGGTCTATATATCACTTTTAAAATCATAAATTTAAAAACATGTTGATCTCCCTTCTCAATAATGTGTTTACTAAGGGCATTAGTAACTACTCCATGTCTAATTTCACTCAAGTGACAGGCTATCCACTCTTTGAATTTCCTGTTCGTCATACCCACATAAAAAGCATCACAGATGTCACATTTAGTTAACTATATCAAATTGCTCGTACTGCAATTCCCATATGCATGCAAAATAAATTCACCACCTGTCACTGGGTGTTTTATAGACTTCCCAGTAAATACATGCCTACAGAAAACACAATTTCCACACTTAAACGTACCATGTTTCACATTGCCCACCTTAAAAACATCTTTGGGCTGCTCCTTATAGCACAACATCTGTTTCAAAGTATGCTCACCTATAACAGGAATACTGAAGTGGTGAAAAGTATTATTAGGCATCACTGGTCAATTTTAAGGGACGTTCATGCGCTAAAGGGAATAGTAGGAGGCCCCCCAGCCTTTGGATATAAAGAAGAAACACCCAGTGACAGGTGGTGAATTTATTTTGCATGAATATGGGAATTGCAATACGAGCAATTTGATATATTTAGCTGTGTGTGACATTTGTGATGCTTTTTATGTGGGTATGACGAACAGGAAATTCAAAGAGCGGATAGCCTGTCACTTGAGTGAAATTAGACATGGAGTAGTAGCTAATGCCCTAAGTAAATACATTATTGAGAAGGGAGATCAACATATTTTTAAATTTATGATTTTAAAAGTGGTATATAGACCATTGAGGGGTGGGAACATAAAGCTTTTAACTGAGAATGAAGAGATGAGATGGATTTTAAGAATGAGAGCATATGTACCACCTGGTCTTAATGACAGTTTTACTTTAAAACCTTATTTAAATATGTTGCTTCAGAGGATGTAACTTGAGTCATGTGATTTTTAATGTGTATTTAAACTAGATTATTTAATTGATAGTATTTATTTTGCCTGAGGAAGCCTTGAAGGTGAAAGTTTTACTTGTGAATTTGAATTAAACTACTTCTTATATCAGAGTGTTTCCAGTTTTCTTTTTCTTTTTGGCATCATATCCACAGTGTAATGAGTGTTTGACCACTTGACAAGTAGAGTGCAGTGAATCTGCTGTTTCGAATTGGCAGTCAGGAAAGGTTGAAATATTTTGCTATAATAGTTCCAAAGTGTGTTGCTGATATTTTAACATATAGAACTGACAATTAAGTGCTCTGATAGCTGAAGTACAGTGGTGTATACTTTTTTGCCCCATCTGTCCAGAGCTCTGGAATCCTTGTCAGAAGGAATAGGATTCTTTGCAGAACTAGCCTTAGTTCCTTTAGGTCCCTGTGTAATGACCTCTGGGTCTGCAGCAGGATTTCTGTACATGTATTTGTGAGAATCCGGTACTTTGCATTACTTGCCAGGTTTACTGGGAGCAAATGGGAGGGCATAACGGGCTAAGCTGGATACATAGAAAATATCATCCACCACTTCTAAGATATGGGTGTTCTGCCATTATTTCAGGAGAAGGGTGTCTATTCCTTTTAGAAGTTGTGGCTTGACTACCCCTGATAAGGGAGATAAGATCTTCCACCATTTTAAGCATTTGGGCTTGGGGTGGTGGAGAAGGAGTAAGATGATGGCTAGAGGTAGATTTTTTAGGAGTGGCCTGGCTTCTAGGCCTAAGAGTATCCATCAGTCTGAGAGAAATGGTAGTTGGATGAGAAGACATAGTTTTTTTTGTCTAGAATTGGTAGTGCGAAAAAGGCCTCCTTGGAAACAGGTGCCTGCATCGCGGCTCCGGACCCAACTGAGGCAGAGACAACCAAAGGCTTGGAAGACAAAGAAGATTTCTGTGGCATACCGGACTCTGAAAGGTTCTTGGTAGAGGCCTGCATAGATATCGTATTGGGCATCAGGAGCTGCGAAAGCGCCTCACTGAATTCCAGAGAACTGAAGACCTACTTAGCGGTAGCGTCGTCAGAAGGCTTAGCCTTGTGTGGTTTGTTTCTATCTTTATCTCTGTGTTTTTCAGATATGTCTACGGTTTGTTGGCTGACGGATGCCATTTCCTGAAATTCGAACTCTGGTAGTGACCGACTGGCATACTTGCGAACTGCTTTTGCTACGGGCTCCATGGCAAGAAAGACTGACGTAATGGTGTCGGCTGCCCTGCTGCAACAGCAGCTAACGCAGAAAAACAATGACTCTGGTATTCGGGCTGGTTGAGGGCTACAACAGCAGGGATAACCCACAGGTGATGACTGCAACAGTGAAACACGAAGAACATCAGTCTTCTTCCACGTTTCAGGTCTGTGGAATGTTGCCTAACTATGACAGGAAAAATGGCCACAAAAAAAATTAGCAGCCTGTGAATCAGGGCAGGCTGACTGTGCAATCAATGACAAAATGCAGAAAATGAGTGAATCAAATAAGTGAAACACTGGTGCACACTTGTGAATTAGAGCTGCAGGCCAAGAACATGCAACACACCATGCCACTTTATGATACAGATTGTAAGGTAAATAAGTATATTCATTTAAATTTAACAGTGTAGACGTTTATGTTATATTTTATCAGGAATGCATATCTTTGTTGTACACTGAGTTACAGGACAAGCCATATCCCCAGACTAACATTTACATGACGTCAAGTTGCTAGGAGAAACAACACAGTAAAACATGCAATGCTGGATAAATAAAGCTACTCTGCAACTTGGCAGAACACACCTAACTGTTGAATTTTTCATGAGGCCTGTGAAGATAACCTATTTTTGAATTGCTACTTTGTGGTTCAATGTTCCCTGGCAGGTTGGCATAATAAATCATCATGCTACAAGAAAACTGTTTTGAATCTGGCATCTTAAATCAGACTTTGCCTGCTGTTGCTTTTACATTACTTCCTACATTCATTATAGGCTTTATAGGTTAGTAAGTACTTAATAAGCTGTTAATCTGTGAGGATCTTAAGAAATCTAACCATATATTCTCATAGTAATTTTTATCCCTTATATTTTGTGTATGAAAAACCCAGATGTGGGATGAACAAGGATATTTTGCGACATTTACTTGCTGCCCCTATCTATGAAGGTTCATGTGTATTATCAGGTATCCTGACCTTTTCAAGTAATTATCACTATTATGTTTTCAGGTTTCTTTTCTCTAAGCATGACGATGCCCCTTCCGTCAGATATGTGTGTGTGTGTGTGTGTGTGTGTGTGTGTGTGTGTGTGTGTGTGTGTGTCTGTGTGTGTGTGTGTGTGTGTGTGTGTGTGTGTGTGTGTGTGTGTGTGTGTGTGTGTGTGTGTGTGTGTGTGTGTGAGATGGATACAGTTGAACTAATCAGTTCCACAGAATGTCAAAGTTTATTGCACATGCTCTGATGACTCAACATGGAGCATACAAACTTCCAACACATTTTTCGCAAGGGCAATCCCTTTGCATCCCCTGATAATGACTTATTCCAACTCCCAAGAAACGGATATATTCCTCAAACCCAGGGATTGTTGCTATTATATACTTCACCATTTGTTTTATGATCTAAAGCATGATGTCTAAACAGAGGTCAAAGAGATTCGATTATAGACATCAATAAAATAAATGGGACAGATGGGGGAGAAAGCCAGTGCAGCTTTTCAAAAACCAGCTGTTTAAAGTGCCAGATGTTAGTTAGAGATCGAGGTACAATGGGGATTGGGGAATATGCCCTTTCCAAAAGTTGAGCAGTCTCATAGTTGATATATACAATTAGCAGGAAGTTCATATGCTTTATGTGTTTTCAATCCTTTGGGAATTGATGTTATGTCGAAGCCAATGAGTTGCTTTCAAGGATGTGTGGATCGATGAAGACTGCTTTCGAGGAAAAGTTAGGCTTCCACGTGTGTGTGTGTGTGTGTGTGTGTGTGTGTGTGTGTGTGTGTATATATATATATATATATATATATATATATATATATACACACATACATATATATATATATATATATATATATATATATACACACACACACACACACACATATATACACATGTGCACATGCTTACATCTACACAAGCACAAATATAAACTTTTTTCATTTATCATGCTTCATAACGTGTAACCTATGACTGTTCTGTTCATATAGTCCTCATGGTTTGGTACTGTCTGACACTTTCAGGTGCCCCAAAAAACCAACAGAACACATATTTCCAGCTGTGTAGTCCCTAGTCTCCAAAGTGGTCCCTGTCCATCACGTTTTCTTTAAATGTCCTGTATGAAAGCATCTTCTACTTTACTGTGGTATCTGTACTACTTTAAAAGTTGCTCGGCCTTCCTTCATATATTCTCAGCTTTGTTCCCAGTGTGTATTTAATGCCCTCTCCATTGCATCCTTCCTGTGGTTGAGTGTGCAAGTAGTTGTATAACTGCCTACCTCTTGTGTAGTTTAGTCTTTATTTTGCCATTTTACATCAGTGCTGCAACATTTCTGTTGGATTTTTTGTGTGTCATGACTTCTGTTTGCAGTCTTCATGCTGCCTACAAAATCGATTTTCATGACTTGTGTGATGATTGGGGAGAGATGGGCGAAGGCTGCCAGCCTGGTCAAATAGAATTTGATACATAATTCTATCAACTGTATAAATAAATGTAAAATACAGACATGCTTTCTTGAGTGTAAAAGAATATTGTGAAATGTGGAACTGCAAAATATGTGACAACATTGCACTCTACTGGTCCAGTGAAGCATGTTGTGACCCTTTCATGTTAGAATTCGGCTCCACTGCGGCTGGATGAAGGTTTCATGCCCATTGTTTTAAGGCTAAAGTTTATAACCAGAATTTAGATGTGGAAGGTACTTTATTGCTCTAGTTTCTGTTAGAATATACATGTGAAATGTCTTCTATTGTTGTAAGTTTCTGTGCAGGTGTTAGATTGCTAAATAATGCAGTTTGTTTGCCTGGGAAAACCTAAGTGTTAAAAATGATGTAATTTGGGGAGGGACTCAGCAAACTTGTTTGTTAGTAATGTTTAAATACTATTTCTCAGAAGAGACTCGGAGCATTTTGACTTTGGACATCCAATTTACCAGCACTCTGCCTTATGCTCGCATGTAAGTTTTAGCACTGTGATTTCTTGTAGGAATAGTTAAAGCTAGTAAAAATTAATTAGGTATTTTTCTTTGAAATCAGACCTGTCCTACTGTATTATTTTAAGTTTCTGTGTGATCTCTAAACTCTTAGATATCGCTGTGGTATAGTAGTTTTGTCTTGTGTTTTAATTATTTATTATTAAATATTTTTAAAACCTTCTACCTGTGGCTGATTTGTGTAGAGATATGCTCTAGAGTACATTGCATATTTATAGAGGTTATTGTAATAGGCCACTCTAAAGTAAGCCTTGACTGTTAGTCATACTACCATTGGATATTAATATTGCACAGTAATAACTGGACACCCTTTTAAGGGGCTTTTAGTAGCCGATATTATTAACTGGGTGGTGGCAGTAATTACTACCGTATAGTCTGGGTAAAGGGGCACAGTTGGAGAATCTGTGTCAGCCTTGCCCAGGAGTGTCTATGAAGTTCTATAAATATTTATCTCAAAGTGTGTGTGTGTGTGTGTGTTGCGTCAGCTACTTGGCAGGGACACGAAGCACTGGTTGGACAGAGGGCGTACTGGAGGTTTTGGCTTGCCCAGTTAGGCTGAGACCTGGACACTACAGCTGTGCCAGTGGGGAGTCTTACTGGGGACCTGGAAAGTAAAGGAACAACCAGCCCCAGACTGACTGTGATCTCTGTGTGCACTTAAGGGAAATTGTACTTTACTGTGTGTATTAGTTATCCTTTCCTCTTCTAGGAGATGACCTCCCTGGTGTTAGTGGTGAGGATTGAGGCTCCTTGATTGCTGGGCCAGGGCACGGTCGTCACAAGTGTTTGGCAGAGGTGGGATAGGTTCATAGGTACATACTAGGCTATCTGAATGAGGGCATTTATAAGCCTAGCCAGAGAGTGTCGGCTTTCGCCACCCCATTGATTAACTAACTGATCCTCTGTCAAGCAGAGTCAATAAAGTGATCCAAGGGGTGTATTTTCTGTTAACCATCCACTCGTCAAGGTTTCTCTTGAAGAGTGTTAGTGAGGGGCTCTGCCTGATGTAATTTGGAATTTTGTTCCAAAGCATGGGGAGTCTCTGTGACAGGAATCTATCCCTCCTGCATGTTCTATTTATTGTTGTGGCGAGGTGTAGCTCACTAGAGCGTGTGGCTCGCAGTGACTTGGATTTCTTTAGGTGGAGCATGTCCATCAATTCTGAGTTGGACATGGCTTTGTAAGTCAGGCAGAGATCACCTCTGAGTAAGCGATACGCCACTGAGTACAGCCATAGTTTTTTCAGTCGGGCTGCATAGGCCATATGTTTGAGGCCAGTAATCCTCTTGGTGAGGTACTTTTGTGGTCTTTCCAGCTGTTGGAAGTGTCTTGTGTGGTACATCCCAAATGGGGCATTGTACTCTATGATGGGTCTAATGAGTGACGAGTAGAGGGGCACTATAACCCCTTTATTTCTAGATGTGAGCCCTTTAGTAATTAGATGGGCCACATAGAAGGATTTCCTAACTACTCTGGCAATATGATTGTCAAAGAAGAGATTTCTAACTACCTGGGTCCCCAGATTTCTTATTATCTCTTCTGTATTAAGGGGGCTGCCACCTATGTGGTAATTCGTGGGTGTTTTGTTTTTCCCAAATGGGATGACTATGCATTTTTTGGCATTTAGCATGAGGCCATGACTTTGACACCAGGTGTCCGTCTCAGTAAGGCCCTTTTGGAAAATGTCCGTGTCAGCCGAAGAGTCAATTATGGCTCCCAGTTTGCAGTCATCGGCAAACTTGGTTACCCATAGTCTCCTGTGTTTGCCTGTACTTCTGAGAAGTATATGCCGAACAGTAGAGGTCCCAGGACCGAGCCTTGCGGGACACCACTTGTGACTAGTTTAGAGTCTGACCTGGAGCCTGCTATTCTTACCGTGTGAGTTGTGTCTGTAAGCCAGTTGGCAACCTATCTCGTGAAGTAGGGGTTTATGTTCAGGCTGGTGAGGTTTTCTGTAATACCAGATTGAGGGATGGTGTCGAAAGCCTTGGCGAGGTCGAGGTAGGCTGTATGAACCACCTTTCCCTCGTCTATGGCCTTGGTGACTGTCTCAAAGATGTCAACCAGGTTTAGTAGGCATGATCTGCCCTTAACAAAGCCGAACTGGGTCGGGTCAAGTGTTTGGAGGTTTCCAATGTCTTTGTTAATGAGTTCCATGATGATGCGCTCCATAGCCTTGCAGACCAGGCTAGTCAGGCTTATGGGGTGATAGTTACCAGGGTCAGTTGTGGCCCCTCCTTTGTGGAGAGGAATAACCGTTGTTGTGCGCCATTCTATGGGCACGTAGCCTGTGGAGAGGCTGAGGTTGAGCAGCGTGTTTAGGTGGGGGGTAAGTTCATTCTGTAGTTCGTGCAAGACGCAGCTCGGACACCATCTGGTCCCACTGACGCTGTGTTTTTGGCTTTTGAAAGGGCTGTTTTCACCTGTGCGTCTGTGATTTTTGGGGCACTACACTTTTCCAGTATTGTTGTGGGCCCTTTTGGAGGTGAGAGGGGGGTGAAGTTTGCACTGAATCTATCTGCCAGGATGTTGGCAATATCAGTAGGTTCAGTATATTTTGTGCTATTTTGCACTAGTTCAGTGCATATTTGCGAGTTGCCACTTAGATTCTTAACATAGCTAAAGAA
>NC_056732.1:1497752854-1497775354 GCF_019279795.1 Protopterus annectens | reverse complement strand
CTCCTACAGTACTTATTACCTTGATACGGCACTCTTATAGATAGCACCCCAAAAGGCAAACCCCATTTCTCGGTCACCCACGTCCCCGGAATCTCTTTTAAAGTTTTTTGTCTAGTCCTTCTAGCATGTCGAGGATCAGTTGCTAGTGTCCTCTCCTGCTCAGCTGGTGAACCTGGGAATATTGAGGCAATGTTACAATTGCCTCATGTACACAGACAACCCTCTCCTCCTCCCACAAAACACAAATACATGCGAGAGATGCAACTATACGGCCAAACTGGAGGCTGAGCTCTCTCAACATAGGACTGGCAAGACCAGTCAGGAGGAGAAGGTTACCACACACACTATAGACCCAGTCTCACATAGTACCATCACAACCTCAAATCATACACATAAACACACAAAGACATACTCGTGCTCTGATCAAAAATCTACCAAAACAGCAGAGGCCACCAAAGCAGACACCCAAACAACCACCACCTCAGAACACAACACCTGCAACACATAGACCTCACAGTCAGAGTGTCAAACAGTCACAGCCCTTAAGGCCAAACACAATGCCAGACACACTAGTCATTGGTGACTCCATAGTCAGACACACTGACGTCCGCTCACCAGACTGAGTAAGGAGAAGGTCACAGTAAGCTGCCTGTCGGGCGCTAGAATCCGCCACATAACGCAAGCACTCAGGTCTCTCAACAGCAGGTACAAATACGACTCAGTCATTGTCCACGCTGGTGTAAACGACCTGAGACGCACCTCCTTGGACTACATGAAAAGAGACATTGAGGAGCTCTCTGATTATGTAGCCCAGGCAGGTATGACCCTGACCTTGAGCAGTATCCTACCTTCACCAAGAATGATGCCACAATACAGAGATAAGATGATCAGCTTTAACAATTGGCTTAAACTCTGGTGTCATTCAAAGGGGATCCAATGTCTGTCTGCCTGGGATGACATGCTGGACAAGCCACGCTGCTTCGCAAGGGACGGCTTGCACCTGTCACCCTGGGATTCGGATATTGGCAAAGGCTCTTGCCACCCCATAGTGCCTTTTTAGGCAAGGCTCAAATTCTAAACCTACCACCCTAGAACACAAAAAGGAAAAAACTAAGGGTAATGCTGCTCAATGCCAGAAGTCTAAATCTCAAAATGCACGCACTCGAGGCCCTTCTCAGTATGGAGAACATCGATGTCTGTGCAGTGACAGAAACCTGGTTCAAGGCTCCTGAGAGCACCCCAGCACTATCAGGTTTTACCTCTTATCATGCGTTCCGCCCCAAAATCCGGACAATACCAAGAAAGGAGGTGGGGTATCCATATTCATCAAAGACACCCACACCTCAAGACTGGTGGCAACGCACGATGCATCGGAGACCATCCAGGTGCAATTAACCATAGGCAAGACTGCTCTACAAATTGTAGCATGTTACAGGCCACCCTCACAAACTCAGGAACCTCACATGGCCTTCCTGAAAACACTAGAGGGATAAATGTATCACCAAACACCATCATACTAGGTGACTTCAATTACCCTAATATAGACTGGGAACACTACTCAAGCCCAAACACCCTAGCCCAAAAGTTCCTGGAATTCATAAACTCAAATGCCATGGAACAACTAGTCACCATCCCCACAAGAGGAGAAAACATACTTGATCTCATCATCACGAACATGGGAGCACAATGTTCAACACCGGAAGTATACCCTCACTGGTGAGATCAGATCACAAACTAATCTCGCTGGAGGTCCTCATCCCACCCCACCTGAAATAAAGAGACCACAGTAAAGAACTTCTCGAAAGCCGACTTCACACTTCTAAAGACTAGTGTGGTCTCCTTTAAGGCCCCCGAGCCGGCAGAAAACAGTACTCAAGCCGCTGAATCACTTACAAATGCCTTCTACCAGCACCTGCAGGACTGCATGGATAAGGCAATCCCAAGCAAAACAAAGACTCTTTGTACCAAAGGCAAGCGTCCAGTCTGGTGGACCCCAGCCATAAACAAACTCTACAACAAAAGGAGGAAGCTACTACAAGATAGAGCAAAATCCTTAAAAGGTAAGACACCCTTGATCACTATAAGTAAAAACTAAGAGCTCTCATAAAATCATCCAAAGCAAATTTTGAGAGAAAAATAGCTAAAGACTCAAAAGACAATCATAAGGCCTTCTTTAGCTATGTTAGAAACCTGGGAGGAAACTCCCAGATATGCTCAGAACTAGTTCAAAATGATGTGAAGATTACTGATCCTACAGACATTGCCAACATACTGGCTGACAGGTTCAGTGCAAACTTCTCCCCTCCCCAAAAGGAGAGATATCTATACCAAGCGATTGCAGCCCCCAAACATCTCCAACGCCCAAGTGAGAACTGCTCTCTCCAAAGCAAAAACACAGCATCCATGGGACCTGATGGTGTCCCCGGCTGTGTGCTCCACGAACTCAACGAGGAATTAAACCCACAGCTAGGACAGCTGTTTAATCATAGTCTTACCTCTGGATACGCACCCAGGAGTGGCGACTGCAACTGTGGTCCCACTTCACAAAGGCGGTGCCTCCACCGACCCTGGAAATTACCGGCCCATTAGCTTGACAAGCCTTATCTGCAAAGCCATGGAGAGGATCATAATGGACCTCATAAATAAAGACATAGGGAATTTGCAGACTTTGGATCCATCCCAGTTTGGCTTTGTCAAAGGCAGATCATGCCTTCTAAACTTGGTTGACTTTTTCAAACAGTCACCAAAGCCATTGATGAGGAAAGGCAGTCCATACAGCCTACCTTGATCTGGCGAAGGCCTTCGATACAATACCCCACTCGGGTATCATTGAAAAACTCATCAGCTTAAATGTTAACCCATACATCACAAGATGGGTTGCAAACTGGCTGAGTGACAGAACCCACAGGGTCAGAGTTGCTGGCGCCATGTCAGACTCAAAGCCTGTCACAAGTGGTGTACCACAGGGCTCAGTCCTGGGCCCACTCTTGTTTGGCATCTACTTTTCCAAGTACAAGCAAACACAGGAGGGTTATGGCTGACAAAGTTTGCAGATGACTGCAAACTGGGCCATAGTAGAAAACACATCTGACACAGATATCCTTCAGAAGGGTCTCACAGAAACGGATAACTGGTGCCAGAGTCATGGCCTAAAGTTAAATGCCAAAAAATGCATAGTCATACCCTTCGGAAAAAACAAGGTTACCCTAGCTACCAAATAGGTGGCAATCCACTGAGCACAGAAGAAGTTATCAGGGACCTGGGGACCCAGGTTGATAGTAGTCTGTCATTCGACACCCATGTAGCCAAAGTAGTTAGGAAGACCTTCTACATTGCCCACCTTATCATGAAGGGATTCTCATCTAGATCAAGGGAGGTCATAGTCTCCCTATACTCATCACTCATCAGACCAATGATTGAGTACAATGCCCCATTCGGAATGTATCTGACCCGACACTTGCAGCAGCTGGAGAGGCCACAAAAGTTCCTCACCAAAAGGATAAAGGGTCTCAAACATCTGTCCTATGCTGCCCGACTGAAAGAACTCCAGCTCTATTCAGTCGCCACGCTTGCTCAGAGGTGACCTTTGCCTAACATACAAGGCCATGTCAAACCCAGATTTGATGAATATGCTTCACCTCAAAAATCTAGATCCGTCAGAGTCACAAGGGGAGACTTAAACCTCGACACGGCTATTAATAGGACGTGCTGGAGGGATAGATTCATCACCCAAAGACTCCCTATGCTGTGGAATAAAATCCCGGTATATGTGAGGCAGAGCACCTCGCTGGCCTTGTTCAAGAGAAATCTTGACCAATGGATGGGAGATCGCAGATATACCCCAGGGATTACCTCAGTGTCACTGCTCAACAGAGGCACAGCAAAATAATGGGTATAGTTCCCCATACTAAAGGGGTGGCGTAAGCCACAAAACTATGGGCTAGGCTTGTAAATGCCCTCGGGCAGATAGCCTAGTATGAACCTATGAACCTATGAACCTAAATTACATATCAAGCAAATAACTTTTCTTCAAATAATACAATCTGCAGTGTAAAATCAGAATTGTGCATTTTCTTATAAAATGTCTGTAACAAAGACAGGAATTTTATTTACATTAGAGTTAGTTTACATAGCAACAGTAAGCAAATAATTTTAGTCTTTAGTCTTTGTTGCGTCATCCATCAATTAAATTCACTTACTAGATTCTTCTAAGAAATGAACCAAGTCAAGCTGAGTTCTAAGAATCTGTCCCACTATACATACACTATGAATTCCTTAACTATGTCCTCCTATCAAGGAACTACAAATCAGACTTCACTTTTTTAAGTTTTATCTTGAACTTAAGTAAGGGCACAGTTCTAGTTCCAAGTTGCTTGGAAACTAGTTCACAGTTCTTAGAAATGTATGGGATATTGGAGAATGGAAAAGAGAAGCCGTTTCTTTAAAGTGGTTAGTCAGTGGCGAACAAAGAGCAACTCAAGTATTCCTTCTGGAAGGCTCACAGCCATAATTAGGTAATAATGTTATGTGGCAACATCAAATGGTGAACACTCCACTATCAAAATTATAAAATAAACTCAATAGCTCACAAGTTAATAGTTACATACTAGGCTAACGACCACCAGGGCCTTTATAAGCCTAGCCTTGCAATCCGACCCAAAAGTGTCCATAGGTATCATGGGCGTTTATTAGGAGGGAATATGTTAGGAAGTTTCTACAGGTTATATATGTGTGGGGGGGGGGTGTCAGTTTAGGCATTACTGTCTGGAGACCAGGTCTGGGTGAAATTCTGATTTATAATACGAAAAACATGCTAGCCATGGAGTACAGCACATCTCAGTTTTTAATTTTGGATGAGAGCTTTCTTTAATGAAGTATTAACTTCTTCAAATAAAGCACAATACACAAAACAGTTCTCAAATGAGTTTTTCTGAATTTCTGATTTACCATCCACTGGACAACATTACACTTAAACAGGGTTACAGATGGACTCTGCTTCACATGGATGGGCAGCCTGTTCCAGAGCAAAGGGATCCAATGAGACACATCTTGCCACAAGCCAACATGTCTTATTTATGTCACAAGCAAAATTTAAATGCCTGGATCTAATGATTCTGATGCTGTTCATTTTACAGATATGCAAAAGGTCCAAAAGAGCTGGATCCTAGAATGCCTTATATGCCAGTCATAGACAGACTCTCAATAACCTTTAAGAGACTGAGTGCAGAGACAGGGCTTTAAGGCGATCCATACAGGACAATGTGTTTAATACCTGGATTCTCCTGTTAAGGAATCTTTGGGGGCATTCCAACTGTTGCATATGTCTGGATGTCTGGTCAGGTAGATGCCGAAGGGGACATTACACTCAACGATGGGTCTGATAAGGGCTAAATAAAGTGGCACTATGACTTCCTTGGACCTGGATGCCATGCCCTTACTTATAAGTTGGGTGACATAGAATGATTTTCTTACTACCTTGGCACATAGGTTCATAGGTAGGTACTAGGCTTTTGGCCCTAGGGCCTATATAAGCCTAGCCAAATGGTACCCTGGCTTTTGCCACCCAAGAAAATTATTTTCCTGTGCCCCTGTCAAGCAGAGCCACAAAAGTGATCCCCGGGGTGAATTTCCTATCTCCCATCCAATAATCAAGATTTTTCTTGAAGAGTGCTAATGAGGAGCTTTGTTTGATATAGATAAGTAGTTTGTTTCAGAGTATGGGAAGTCTCTGGGACAGGAATCTATCCCTCCAGCATGTTCTGTTTATTGTGGTGACAAGGTTTAGGTCCCTAGAGCATGTAGCTCAGAGGGACTGGGATTTCTTTAAGTGGAGCATGTCCAACAGCTCTGGGTTTGACATAGCTTTTTATGTTAAGCAGAGATCGCCTCTGAGTAGGCGATATGTGACAGAGTAAAGCTGGAGTTTTTTTAGATGGTCTGCGTAGGGCATCTGTTTGAGGCCGGTAATCCTCTTTATGAGGTATTTCTGTGGCCTTTCCAGTTGTTGTAGATGTCTTGTGAGGTACATACCAAAAGGGGCGTTGTACTCTATAATGGGTCTAATGAGTGACGAGTAGAGGGAAACAATGACCTCTTTTTTCCTGGATGAGAAACCTTTTGTGATGAGGTGTGCCACGTAGAAGGATTTCCTGACTACTGTGGTGATGTGATTATCAAAGGAGAGACTACTGTCCACCTGTGTCCCAAGGTCTCTTATCACACTTTTGGTGTTAAGTAGACTACTGCCTATGTGGTAGTTCAGGGGTACAGAGTTTTTGGCAAAGGGGATGACAATGCACTTTTTGGCACTGAGCTTGAGACTATGGCTTTGACACCAGGTATCTGTCTCAGTGAGGCCCTTTTGTAGGATGTCCACATTGTCAGGAGTTTTGATTGGGGGTGGGATGTGGATGTCTAGGGTCATTTGCTTGTGGTTGGATCTTACCAACGAGGAATTGACCTCTTGTGTGGATCACCGGTTGCCCATGTTGGTAATGATCAGGTCTAGGATATTGCTGCCCCTGGTGGGGGTGTGGATAAGTTGATCCAAGGGGTTGGAATTTATGAATTCCAGAAAACGCTGAGCACAAGAGTTGGTACATGAGTAGTTTTCCCAGTTAATGGTGGGGTAGTTGAAATCGCCCATTATTAGGGTGTTAGGTTTTACCCTAATATTTTCCAGAGTATCAAGAAATGAGGAGTGGGAATCCTGGGGCATGGTGGGGGATCTATAGCAAGCTACAATTTGGATTGCGGTCTTGCCCAGAGTTAGCTGCACTTAGATAATCTCGGATACATTATGCTGAGCAACTAGCCTGGAGGTGTGGATATCCTTAATGAATATGGACACACCTCTGCCTTTAGTGCTTTGGTCCAGGTTAGGTGGCCGAAAGGTGTGGTATGAATTATAGCCTGGTAATGCAGAGGTGCTCTCTGGAGCCTTGAACCAGGTCTCTGTCACTGCACAGATGTCGATGTTCTCCATTTTAAGGAGTGCCTCGAGTGAGTGCATTCTGAGGTTTAGACTTCTAGCATTAAGTAGCATTACCCTCAGATTTTGCTTGCTTGTACCTGTTATGGTGGTGAAGTTGTCATTTGAATCTTGCCTAAAAAAGCACTATAGGGGTGGCAAGAGCCTTAGCCAGTATCCAGAATCCCAAGGGCGACAGGTGCAGGCCATCTCTGGCAAATCATCGTGGTTTGTCGAGCATGTCATCCCAGGCTACAAGATACTTGATCCCCTTAGAATGACACCAGAAGCTTAGCCAATTGTTGAAGTCAATCATTTTGTCCTTGTACTGTGGTATCATTCTGGGTGATGGAAGGATGCTACTCAGGGCTAGGGCCATAACTGCCTGGGCTACAAGATCAGACAGCTCCTCCATGCCTCTTTTCATGTAATCCAGGGAGGTACGTCTCAGGTCATTCACACCAACATGGACAATGACAGAGTCATATTTGTACTTGTTGTGGAGTGACCTGAGTGCAAGCATTATGTGGCGGATCCTGGCACCTGACAGGCAGCTGACAGTAACTTTCTCCTTGTTTAGCCTGGTGAGCGGAACATTAGTGTGCCTGACTATAGAGTCACCTATGACTAGAGTGTTGGGTACGTTGTTATGCCTTATGGGCTGTGGTTGAGTGGCACACTGAGTTTGTGGGCTATGTGTCATTTGGGTTGCGTTGGGAGGTGGAGGTTGCTTGCATTTCTGCTTTGGAGGTCCCTGTTGCTTGGGTAGATTTTTTTTGTGAGCCTCTACAAATGTACGTGTGTGTTTTGTGTTTCTATTTGTGTGTTTTGATGGTGTAGGTTTTGTGGGACTATGTGATGAGTGTGGTGTGGTGCAAGTGTTTACCTTCTCCTCTTGACTGTCTAGTCCAGTCTTGGGTGAAGAGAGCTTTGCTTCCAGTTTGGCTATATAAGTGCATCTCTCACAGGTTGTAGTGTTGGGTGGTAGGAGGAGAGGGTTGTCTGTGTAGATGAGGCAATTGCTGCATTGCCCAAAGATGCCCAGATTCATCAGGGAGACAGGAGAATACACCTGGAGATGACCCTTAGACATGCCTGGATAGGTGCTTATTTATTAAGTACTAAAAACTGTTTTCCTCTAGACAAGTGAGGAAAGTTGAGTGTTGTAGTAATTTGTAGCTTATTTGGTGCTTACAATGAGTTCTGAACAAGTACTGAGCTCAAAGAAACAGATTTGAGTGCTGAAGCTAGAAAACTGGCTAATTCTAAGAAACAAAATTAAGCTAGAAGGCTTCCCTCCAACACAGAAAGGCTTGGGGGCTCAGAAGCTTACAAACAGTCCTGGATACAGCAAATCTGTGTCTGGACTAGATGACTTACAGGAAAGGCAGGAAATGTTGGTCAAAGGCCAGATTACTGTCTTATCAACAGAGTAATTAGCCTGGGCAACAGTTTTCTCAAAAGGCACTGTAATGCATTTCTTGGCCTTGAGTTTTAGTCCATGACTTTAGCACCAATCATTTGTCGGTGTTAAGACTCTCTTGTAAGATGTTTGGGTCGTAGGGGGAATCTATGACAACTCCCAATTTGCAGGCACTGTGAACTTGATTAGCCAAAGTCTCTTCACATTAGTATCTACTTCCAACAAGTAGATACAAAATCTGAGAAGTCCTGGCATGAAGCCCTGAGATGCCTTGCTGGTGACAGGTCTCTTAGTGGAAGTGGTATCAGCAATCCTGACTTCCTGGGTCTTATCTGTAAGCCAGCTGGCAATTCAGTGAGTTACACAGGGCTTCATGCCCAGTTTGGTGAGTATTGTATCAAATGCCTTAGCCAGGTCCAGGTAGACGGTATGTACCATATTCCCACACCACATAGATGGACTGCTGAAAATGCAGTGCAGCACAAGGTGGGGGGTGCTGCTCTACTGAGTGTGTCTTCCTTCAGATTTCCAATATTAACTGCTGATACAAGAAACATTTAAAAGTAAACATACTCTGTACAATTGTAACTGAGTGGAAATATTTTAGCTCAGTGTTTTATTTTTTTCATGTGAGCAATGGTTCACATTACACAAGAGATTTGTACCTCATCCACTGAGTAACTTCATATCACAGAACATTTTCTTTAGCTATGTTTCAACCAACGCCCAAGACTGACTTTAGTGTGTATAGGGCAACTACAGCAGATTCTAATGTTAAACTATCACAAAAGTTATTAATTCTCATTCATCCATCCTCTGATATCCACTTTACCATGTTCAGAAGCAGTGTCCGTCTATCATAATTAGGTTACGACATTCCTTAACATATCATTTATTGCACAGAGTGCTGAGAGTACACTCCAGTATGGAGAAAAAGACAACTTAGTTGAGTGCTACTGTACTGAGATACCTGATATCAACAGTGCTTTGAAAGGTGCTAAACTGCCAATGCTTGCCAAGAGCTTTATCAACTTTGAAAGCCACTAAAACACTTTGCACATTTTTTCAGTAACCAGTAGTACATGCAGCAGATAACGCTTCATGCAGTATAAAGAATTATGACCGGGTGTCCGATTGTAACCTCCCCATTACTTGTTCTCAACATGGATGCCAAGAAACTCACCTCTCATGTTTCACTATCAAGGTGGATTTCTTGACATACATAACAATGTGTTTTCAATCGGAGATGTGATCATAACCCTCTGTATTCTACAATGCAGCTCAGGTGCAGTTAAAGATTAATTAATAATTTTAGGACGACTTGGAACTTGCAGTTTTACCACCTGTTCAAACTATAACTACTGGGATAATTTAATTTTTAATCTTAATGTACAGGTTATGAAGTAACGTATGTGTGTCCTTGCTCAAGTGTGAGTATACAGTATGCACACTTGCTAAAAGTATTCCAATCCCCTTGATGAAAACCAATGTGTGGAGGGAGACAAAGTAAAGAAAATTAGTGGTCACTTTTTTCATGATTAATAACAAACTTTCAACATTTGATATACCATCTGCAATGTAGATTCTACCAACAAATAGACTGCCAATTCATTGAAGTACCTGCCTAGAATCTTATGCTACATGTCTGTAATTAACATCTTCAAAAGACTCAGTCAAAGCAGAAAGCCCTGTCGACTACAACAGCTAAAAAAACAGCCACGGCACTCCCATTCCTACCTTTCAATCATTTTTGGTCCAGATCTACAGAAAAAGCTCAGGAGTCACATTGCACCAAAAGACCACACACTAAGGGTACAGAAAGAAACCTTTAAAATACATTTCATAACTGTGGAAGGAAAATATATCTTCCTTTCTTTACCACAAACTGCTATCAGACTGGTCATATTATTGCCTGTGTTGACATTACAGCTTATTCTTAAAGGCAGTAAATGTTGCAATACATCCTGGTAGCTTACCCTGTACAGATCTCAAACTGCTAACTCGAAAACTTTCAAGAATGGAATAGGCAGATTTTCTGTAGATAGACATAACTTTTTTTATTTCCAGGCCAAAGCACAGTAGCTATACAAAGACCAAAAACAGCTAACCCTCAGTGGGTTAGCAATTCTGCTTTATAATTGTTACACATCACTACAGTCCAAGAAATTAGTTCCAGCAAACAGTTTTTACTGCATTTACTTTCTGCAATCGTACTTGATCATATTTACACAATGCATACAATTACCCCTGAGCTGAATGATGAACCCTGCAGTAAGACAATACAGTAGTAAAAACAGTTGCACTACAGTATGTATTAAAGCTATATTACATTAAGTATTAATCAAACATCACCAGACCTACCCAAACATATTTGCATTCATTAAGTGACATATGATCCATAAAGGCCTATGGTTATCATAGTTTGACTGTAAAATCTTAAAGTTACTTCTACGTCTGTCACCCTTTGTGTGTCTTACACATCCCCTCTGTCCATTAACCTTCTCTGTCCATTAACCTATCATTCCCAATTTGCTTTCTCAGAGTATTTTACTTCATATAAATCACAGGTCTCAAATGACCATGTTGCCCATATCAGGACTAGAACACTCAGTTTAAGGCTGAAGGCCAAGTGCCAGGGAGAAGTTTACAACAGCAGTCATCAACTGTGAAAAGTGCGATCACAAAACTGCAAGCAGTAGAACACATAAAGTAACATTAAAACTGCAGTACCTTAAGTATTCCCCTTACTGTGAGGTACAGAAGTCTTGTGACTACTATACACAAGTAGCAGGACATGGTGATGGTGGTTCACAAATGCTTTTTAAGTGTTACTGCCAGTTTTGACTTTTGAAGTTTAATGGGAACAGTCACACTTTTATGAATGCCTGCCATGGGTTCTCAAGGACTGCATGACTTTACAAGTCAATTTTAGTAACTTTAATTTATAAACGGTAAGAAATAGTGTTAAAAGCAAATGAACAGAGACTTTATTTCTTAAGTTACTCAACCTATATGTTGTATTACACATCTAACACCCACATGAAAAAAAGCAAAAATGTGTGTCCATTATGAACAGAAACTAGCAATAATGGAAAACCCTGGATTGCAACAGCATTTGTATCTAACAGTCAGAATGTTACGGCATTTATGTAACGTCTAGGAGCTGCTGCATATCACCCCCTTCCCTAGCTCTCAACGTTACGTCTAGGAGCTGCTGCATATCACCCCCTTCCCTAGCTCTCAACGTTACTGCTCAAGAAACAGATAAAGCTAAAAATAATGGGTGGAAAAAGGCCCATATCTGGAACATTAAAAAAACTATTACTGATGCAGTTTCTGTTCACTATGAGGTATGAAACTTTTAAAATCTATCTGTAATCTTCATGGCTATAGGACAGGTACGTACAGGACTGTTAGATCTCTTGTCAACATAGCTCTCAACCTCTTTCTTAGCGCCATAAACAGGAACAAATCCAGAAAAAATCAGGGGCATCAACATGAGAAGTTGTCAGAATAACAGACTCCCAATTAGCAGGCATTTGTAGAAAAGGTCTAAATCTGTAATTATTGCCATTATTTAATAAATACAACCCACCTCTGTTTCTCCCTAAAGCACAGCTTTTAGGATACATTAGGAGGGACACAGCAACATTTCAAAGGCAAACTCTGCCTTACAACAAAAATATATATATTTACACTCTCTCTCTCTTGTTTTCTGAGTTATTTTAACATCTCAAAATTTACTGCTTCTTATAGAATTTTAATATGTTTTCGGCAAAATGGTAATGGGGCTTGGCATAGCAATGTGATATTATTTTTCTTCAAGCCTTTCTCTTTCCAGTAATCCATTTCAAATTTGCTTTGTATAAGCCATGCTAGACATAAGAAAGTAGTGGTGTATTCCCATTCTTTTAACATATAATGGGATTAGTGTCAGTCACTGTCATCTTATATACTGTCTGTAACAAGACTGTTTTTTTTATTTCTTGAATGGCCCTCATTTGTGTATGTCTCAGGGCTTGTTTTATAGTATACTAACGAATTATACAGCTGCAACCAAAACAGTTGCTAAATTGCAGGCCTTTGTTCAAAGTATCTTTTTGTAGTCCAAAATGAATTGATAGCCCCTCCCCCTACACCTTGGTAAATGTGCTTTATGATACTTTACAAGAATTACAAGAAAAAATATTTTCTGACTTTTCTCTAAATGTCACAGACATCTTTGATACTACATTCAAGTCATCTTAAAATGTAAAGCAGTATAAACAACAAACATTTAAAGTTTAAAGCTTAGCATTTCAGTACTCTGATGCTGCTTATGTAAATGTGTCAAAAGGGGTGGCAACTAACTTTGAACTGATATAACTGCTCTGTTTTAGTATGAAAGGCATGGCTATATTGGAAGCAGCAGTGAATCAGTGTTAAGTTCTCTTCTTCTATGCAATAAAGACAATGGAAAATAGTTTCACACCTCTCTGTCTTGTTTACCGCAGCCTGGGCTCCTGACTACAAATTTCTCTGTGTCTATGGTATGTCACATAGGTGTAGACAAATTCCTCTGCAACTTATGTGAGAAGTTAAGCTTAAAAAAAGTGGGCAGTCTTTCCATTCCTCTGATACCAAATTGGGGAAATGAAAGTTTTATAAAGTACAAACAGGTTTCAGGTACTTACACAGTACTGGAGTCATACTGTAGAGGGAAATGCAACCTAAGAGTTGAATCAAACTGTAGGAGAAAGTGGAATTTTCCTTTAAGCCAAAATCAAAGACAAATGAGAGGTATATTCTGTAATAATGGAAAACTCCTTAAATTAATTGCATTATCTTTAACTGTAGTAACAGTGGGAGATGATAATTGAGAACACTGGGCCTTGTGTAACCACATCACTTGTCATTCTGGATCTGCACTTACTCATGGTCCAATCTTCTCCATTACTGTCCAGAATCTAAAATTATTTGTATTAGGGAAATTGTAAAACTATAATAATAAAGTAAAAACTTCAAAGATAAAACATGGGTTGTATCTTGTTCTGTGTTTCTAAATGATAACCACCAGCTCCTTTTGCACACACAATATTCACAAAGAATGTGTGCTTTCTGAGAAAGGGCATCACCAATATGTGTCAAGAAACCACACAAATATAGCCAGAGTAATGCACCTCAGCCTGTTTCTCTTGGTCACCTACATTACCCTTACCATGAGCCACACTAGTGACCACTTAAGAATTATGTATCTGCTCTGTGCTGACACTTTCAGTGCAGACTGCTGATGCTTGTTTGTGAAGAAACAGAAATATGTAATCGTCAAAGCAATGCAGTTCAATTGTTCCTCACATACTACTCCCTCTAACAAGCAACATCAATAGTCATTCAAAGGTGACCATATAACTGCCTTGTGCATTTTTACACGGCGTGACTCCCCACTCTGCTGTTAGCTCATGATGAAAGTGAAAGAAAGAATGCCAACAGTAACATATTTCAGCTTCTTGCTCTTTAATACCAATGCACTCACTCTACTCCAACGTAACAATGATTACTATTCTGTGAGCATGTAACTGCCCCAATTTCCCATGCAGAATGGCAGCTGATTTTTATCGCATCTGATGTTTGTCAACAAATTACGTGAAGTAAATAATGGTTATAATGATTTATTTTAATTTATAGCTGTCATTCACAGCCACTCTTGTCCCTGATTGGAGTAATAAATACATAAAAAGAAAATATATACACAGATACATGCTGTAGGCTGTGTGTACTATTACCACTACCTAAAGTTATAGTTAATGTTTTGTTGGTATTCATAAAAATATCTGCAACAGAAAAACTATCTCTGAAGATCAGCAGCATTTATTCCTGCTGATGTCTCAGATAAGTGCACAGACATGTGACATAGTAATAGGGCACAGAGTGGCTAGACATGTCCTGTTACCATGTGAAAAGAAGGATCCTGATAATTCACTCTCCGATTATCAGTTTTATACAAATTAGCACTGCACTACATGCAGTCAATCCCATAACCCTGAAGAGGATAAAATGAGTCATCACATCATGTTTGAAAGAAACAGTTTGCAGGCTGCATTAGATGGGTTCATGAGCTACATGTATCCTACTGACCACTAGTTTGAGATTCTTGCTGTAAACTATTCTGTGCTCATTACACTGTCCTGCTAATAATTTTGTCACCAGATTTTAGTTTATTAACAGTACCTTTTTATTGTTTACAACAGCTTTTATTAATCAAAACCAGATAGTCAAATAAAGAACATATTTAAACAGAAATATATTTATACAGTTTTGTACACCATGACAACACACACATTCAATAGTCCAGTGAATATCTATCTTCATATACATAGTAGTTTATTAATCTATCATAACTCTTCTTAAACATTACGCTTCATTTCATTTCTTATCCATACCCTTCCAAAATCATACCTCTTCATAATAGTATCTTAAACTGACTACAAATCCCAAAAAAATGAGACAAGAAAAATAAAACATTTGTTCCAGCAATACTCAGTATAAACTGACAGTTCAACTGGCATACAGGGAGAAAGCCCTGACTATGACCCAGTCAACCACAGTTCTATAGGTAGCTTGGACACCTGCTGAGGCTGGCAGGTGGAAGGGAGACGTGACATGGCATGGCTGGCTAAAATCTCTTCAGGAAAAGGAGTGGAAGTGTGATCATGGGGTTCACAGCTACAGGGTAGAAAGTCCTTAGTGGAAGCAGGGGACCACAAATGAGTACTGGCTCCGGGGAGGCGAGGGGCAAGGTAGTCCTGAGGGGTTACATCACTTGCTGGGGTGAATGTTATGCTATTGATGATGCCCAATGCAAGTCAAACCTTGGACTGTGTTAATGGCCATGAGCTATAGGCTTATGGATAAAAGAAGAAAGCTCCTGATGGCTGACTAAAGGATGTCTCCTGTCGGTCATCTATGACATGCCAAGGACAGAAGAATGGATCAACTAGCCAGGAAGGGGTTGTTAATGTGAGGGAAGGAGGAAGGCAAATTAAAAACATGTATATTCAGCATACATTTTTTACTTATTTCTACCATGGATCTGATCTACAGTCTCGATACTGTAATACCTGTTCCAACCTATTTTGATGCAATATACATTTGATATATCACTCCAGACTAACTACTTTTTCATACTCAAATATTTCATCCATTTCTGTGACCTACAAACCTCTTTACCTAAATTCCTCAATATTTCACCTCTAATAACCTTCTCCTGAGGCTCAATAATATCATTCACTGCTGTGGCTCTGCTTGACAAGGGCACAGGAAAATAATTTCCTTGGGTGGCAAAAGCCAGGGTACCTTTTGGTTAGGCTTACATAGCTCCTAGGGTCAATAGCCTAGTACCTACCTATGAACATACAACACATAACACTCATAGTCTTTAACCATGCAAGCATCAACGAGTCCCACATAGCCCACAAAATCAGATAAGACGAATACCCAAGACAAACAGTTATATCTGCAGCTCACTGTTCCAGTAAACCATAACCCTCTTTCATTATTCATACAAGCAATGCTTCTCCAATCCAATTTATTTCTTATACCTTGGCATATATCTGACTCATAATCTAATCTCTATATAAGCATGTTACAACTGCCTCCCCTTCCCTTTGGCCAGGCTCCTGCTCTCATTCGTCTTCCAGTTCCTCTGTTTTCAGGTAGTCATTCTATTTGAGGATGAAAAAGAAGTTAGCTTGGAGTTATAAACAAAGACAAAGGTAACCTTCAAACTCTGGACCCCACCCAGTTTGGGTTTGTGAAAGGCAGATCATGTCTCCTAAACCTGATTGACTTCTTTGAAGCAGTCACCAGAGCCGTGGATGAGAGTAAAGTGGTTCACACAGCCTATCTAGACCTCGCCAAGGCATTCAACACCATCTCCCACTCTGGAATCATAGATAAACTCACTAAACTGGGCATAAATTCTCTATGTCACGCGGTGGGTTGCCAAATGACTCACTATCAGAACCCATACCATGAAAGTAGCCGACTCCAGACCAGTGACAAGTGGATTACCACAGGGTTCATTCCTGGGTCCACTCCTGTTTGGCATCTACTTCTCCAAAGTTCAGGCCAGCACAGAGGGTCTATGGCTAACAAAGTTTGCAGACAACTGCAAATTAGGAGCCATTATTGAATCCCCAAATGTTGTGGACATTCTACAATAGGGCCTCACTGACACAGATGCCTGGTATCAAAGCCATGGCCTCAAGCTCAACATAAAAAAATGCATAGTCATCCTCATTGGGAAAAACCCTGCGCCTATGAACTACCACATAGGCAATAGACCACTTAACATTGAAAGTGTGATAAGAGACCTAGGGACACAGGTGGACAGTAGTCTCTCCTTTGATAACCACATCACCACAGTAGTCAGGAAATCCTTCTATGTAGCACACCTCATCACAAAAGGTTTCTCATCCAGAAAAAAAGTAATTGTTCCTCATCCCCATTAGACCTATTATAGAGTACAACATCCCATTTGGTATGTACCTCACAAGACATTTACAACAACTGGAAAGGCCACAGAAATACCTCGTAAAGAGGATCACTGGCATCAAACCGATGTCTTATGCAGACCATCTCAAAAAACTCCAGCTCTACTCCATCGCATATTGCCTACTCAGAGGGGATCTATGCCTAACACACAAAGCCATGTAAAACCCAGAGCTGTTGGACATGCTACACTTACAGAAATCCCAATTCCTCCGAACAACACGATCCACGGACCTAAACCTTGTCACCACAATAAACAAAACATGCTGGAGTTATAGCTTCCTATTCCAGAGACTCACCATTCATGTCAAGCAGAGCATCTCATTAGCCCTCTTTAAGGAAAAATCTTGATGACTGGATGGGAAATAGGAAATTCACCCCTGGGATCACTTCTGTGGCTCTGCTCGACAGGGGCACAGGAAAATCATTTTTGGGTGGCGAAAGCCAGGGAATCTTTATGGCTAGTCTTGTACAGGCCCTAGGGCCGATAGCCTAGTACCTACCTATGAACCTATTTATCTTGATATGCTGTAACAGACCACTCTCTCACATAACCCAGCAAAGTACAGTTGTGTACACTTACCATAAATGTAGATGTTCGAGTGCATTCACTCTTGCAGTCATCTCATCTGGGTTATCTGCCTGCAGGTAGCCCCTCAGCCGGCCTGAATAACAGAGTCTTTGGATTTCTTCATCGGATGCTGTCGCCAGTTCATCAGGGGTATAAAACATGCAGCCGACGCCTTCACATCAGTTTTTCTTGCCCCAGATGTCAGGTGCCCCCACAGTAGGAAGCAATTATATGGTATGGAACACCCCCAGCAAGGCAAATACACATGATATAATATATGCCAGACAAGAAGGAAAGGTAGAGCCAAGAGAAGTTAGGGGGCTGGAGGGAGGGTAACCAGGACTGCAACAGTGAATACAATTGAACATCTACATTTATGGTAAGTGTACACAACTGTACTATGTTCTTCGTGTTTCACTGTTGTAGTCATCACATCTGGATTGATTCCCAAAGCTAAGGAAGGGTGGAGGCAGTTAAAGAGCATTGGGGCTAGCAATCAGGCCCTGTAAGACTGCTGTGGCAAATCCAGCTCTGGATTTAGAAAAGACAGGCAGGTAGTAATGTTTGGTGAATGTATGGACCAAGCTCCAGGTAGCAGTTTCCAGGATGTCCCTGGTAGGGACTCATCTGAGGAATGCCTTACAGGTAGATGCAGCCCTGGTGGAATGAGATCTTATCCCCTGTGGGGTAGGTTTTCCATGGTGCTTGTAGCAGAAATGGATGCAATGTGCTATCCATTTTTAAATGGCCTGCTTTGAAATGGCCTTCCCCTCTGCCCCTGCAGCAAAGCTAACTAGAAGCTGGTTAGATTTTCTGAGAGGCTTAGTTCTGCCCAAATAGAATCTAATCTGTCTGTGCACGCCCAGAGAATGCAGTATCCTTTCCCCCTTATTTTGAGGATTAGGGAAAAATGTAGGCAAATGAATGGACTGGTTTAGAGCCACACTAGACACCACCTTGGGCATAAAGGATGGATTAGTCCTGAGGGGAACCCTGTCCACATGGAAGATAATGAAGGGTTCCATTGCCATGAGGGCCTGCAGTTCAGACACTCTTCTTGCTGAAGTGATGGCTAGAAGTAAGGCTGTTTTCCAAGAAAGGAATTTCAACTCTGCTGTAACAGCTGGTTCAAAGGGGGGAAGAGTGAGTTTTTCCAATACAAAGTTAAGGTCCCAGGCTGGAGTGGGTGCTCTCCTGGGGGGTCTTAAATTTTTGGCCCCTCTAAGGAATTGTTTTAGCAGGGGATGAGAGAAGAGGGATGGCTTAGTATTATAATGTGCTGAAATGGCAGAACCATGAATCTTAATTGAAGAGAAAGATAGGCACTTGTGGAGCATTTCTGTTAAATAATCTAGAATATGAGGTAAGCTGGGCACCGTTGTGCCCATCCCCTGAGCCTGGCTCCAGGAACAGTATCTTTTCCACTTTTCTGAATAGGATTTTCTAGTACTAGGCCTCCTTGCCTCAAGAATGATATCCAGCACCTGCTTACTGAGGGTTGCTAGAGGTGAGCTCAGGGAATTAGCCAGGCTGCAAGGTTCAGGGTTTGAAGCTAAGGGTGCAGAATCTGGCCCGCCTGCTGGGACAACAGGGAAGGGGTCTGAGGCAGGTGCCATGGTTGTAGCACTGTCAGACTGCGCAAAAGTGGGTACCAGTGGTGGCATGGCCAGTCTGGGGCAATCAGTATTGCCCTTGGCTTGTCCTGTTTGATCTTAAGTAGAACTTTCAAGAGGAGAGGAAGAGGGTGAAAGGCATAAATTGAGAGGCTTTCCCAGGTAAAGGACAGAGCATCTACTTTCCAAGCTTGACTGTGGGGAGTTCTGGTGCAGAATTTGTTCAATTGGTAGTTCTGAGGGGAGGCAAACAGGTCTACCTCTGGTGTCCCCCATTTGTTCCTCAAGGAGGTTGAATATTTTAGGTTCTAGTTTCCATTCGTGTGGGTCCATGAGATTTCTGCTTAAGTCTGCCAGTGAATTTAGTTTGCCTGGCAGGAATTGAGCTTGCAGGTTCACTTGGTAGCTCAAGGCTGTGTTCCACAGAGCCATGGCTAGTCTGGAGAGTGGGTATGAATGGGTTCCCCCCTGCTTGTTTATGTACCACATAACTGTGGTGTTGTCTGTCTTTACCAATAGTTGTCCTGGAAGAATAAGGTCTTTGAAGGCTGTCAGAGCATTCTGTACAGCTAACATTTCTTTTTGATTGATATACAGGTGCATCTGTTTTGGGTTCCATTTGCCCTGAATGCACTGCCTGCCATGTGAGCCCCCCCATGCATAGTCTGATGCGTCTGTTGTTAGGGTTTGGGTGGCAGGGGTAAAGTGAAAGGGAGTCCCTTATTGTGGTAGCAGGCCTCTGCCCACCAAAGGAACTCTGCTCTTAGACAAGGAATGATAGGAATCAATGTTTCCAGGTCCTGAGAATGTTAACACCATAGACTTTTTAGATACCATTGAAGTTTCCTCATATGCAGTTTTGCATATGGAATTAATAGAATGCAAGAGTCCATGAACCCCAGGACTTGCAGAATTTTCCTTGCAGATAGCTCTTTTTTTGTGGCCAGTAGTTTGAAGAAGGTTGTGAAATAAACTTGTTTCTCCAGAGTGAGGAATGCCATCTGGGAAGTTGTGTTCAAGCCTGCTCCCAGGAATACAATCTGTTGGCAGGGTACTAGGTGTGATTTCTTCTCGTTGATGGTGTACCCCAGTGAGGGTAGAAGTCTCTTTACAAATGTCAGGTGTTGTAATAACAAGTCCTGACTTTCTGCGTGAATCAGGCAATTGTCCAAGTATAGGTAAATCTGAATATTTCTCTGCCTGGAAAATGCAACGGCTGGAGCTAGGCATTTTGTGAATACCCTGGGCACAGTAGATAAGCCAAAAGGAAGTGCAGAGAACTGAAAGTGCATGCAGCCCACCCTGAAATGTAGGTATTGTCTGCAGAATTCCCTTATTGGGATGTGCAGGTAAGCTTCTTCTAAGTCTAGGATTGCCAGCCAGGCATCCTTGGCTAGCATAGGAAGAAGCTGTTGAAGAGTTAGCATTTTGAATTTTGGAACCACCAGAAAGTTGTTGAGAATAGACAGGTCCAGGATAGGACGCAAGGAGTTTTCTTTTCTGGGAACCAGGAACAGTCTTGAATAAAAACCTTGTCCCCTTTGTTCTGCTGGGACAGGCTGAATAGTCCTGACACTGAGGACAGAGAGAACTTGTTTGTGGGCCTCCATCCACTCATTTGGGGGGAGGTCTGGCCATCCACTTGGAGTTGGGAGTGAGTGGAAGTGGAATCTGTATTCTAGGGAAACTATGTTTAAAATCCATTTGTCCTCGGTAACCAGTTCCCAGTTTTTTGCATGCAGGGTGAGCTTTCCTCCTAAGGGAGCAAGTAGTTTTGCAGGGCTTGGAAGAGTTAAGGATAAGTCTTTGTGCTGTTTTCCCATAGGGGGTGGCGTACTACACCCTGCTTTGGAAGTGGCAGACCCCCACTGCTTAGATCTGTGCATAGCCTGAGACTGGAGTCTTGGTGGTCTGCTGCTCCTAGGTTTGGACTGAGAAGGCCTGGAAGGGACTGGAAAAGACCAGTTCTTTGAAGGCCAATGCCTACTGAATCTAGGAGGCTGTACTTGTAAGAAAGCTTTAACAATTTGCATAGATTTAGTTTTTTCCTCCATCCTTGTGAGGACTTCTTCTGCTTTGTTGCCAAAAAGGCGGTCTTGGTTTAAGGGTGCATCCAGTAGTTTAGCTTTAACATGATCTGGCAAGTTTTGTTCTTTAAGCCAAGCATGCCTTCTAAGTATTGACCCAGTGACAGCAGACCTGCAAGATTCTTCTAAAGCATCAAAACCGTATTGCAAAGTATGTTTACCAACTTATCAGCAGAAAGCATTAACTCTTGCAAAACTTTGTGTTCAGCACAGTCAGGAATCAACATAATTTTCTGTTTACGTAGTCCCATAATATGCTGCTGATACTTTAACATATGAAACTGGCAATTTAAAGCCCTAATGGCCAAAGTAGCAGAAGTATATACCTTCTTACTCCATCTGTCTAAAGCTCTAGAGTACCTATCAGATGGGGTAGGATTTTTGGCAGTAATAGCCTTAATGCCTTTTGGTCCTTGGGAAATGGTCTCTGGATCCACAGTAGGATTCTTGAAGAGGAATTTGTGAGAGTCAGGTACTCTGTAGTACCTGTCAGGTTTCCTGGGAGCTGGAAGAAAAGTGTCTGGGGTAAGGCTGGATTTCAAGAAAACATCATCTACAATCTCCAGAACAGGAGGGATAGCTAGAAGCCTGTGCTGAGGCAGGAGTAAAAATTCCCTAAGTCTCTTTTTGGACTCAGAATGTCCCGGCTTTCCCAGCGGAAATGCTCCCTAAGGGTATGCAAGGTTTTACCAAAGGAAAAATCTTCTAGAGGGGAAGCAGAGGGAATAGAATCCTCTGCATCATAATCCTCATAAGTAGATAAGGGTAAATCTTGGTAGTCAGAAGAAGCAGAGATATCAGATTCCTGATCAGAAGAATCAGAAAGAAAATCAGTTCTAGGTCTCTTAGAGGGGGAATGCTGGCTTCCCCTAATTAAGGTAATAAGGTCTTCAGCCATTCTAATCATTTGTTTTTGAGGCATACGGGCCTGAGAATGCAGTTTGGTCGTTGGTTTTCTAGGCATAGTGCGAGCTTTAGGTCTGAGGAATTCAGTATTTCTAGCCTGAAACGAAGTCACCGGTTTAATATGAAAGTCGGTAGGCCTGAATACACACTCAGAAGCCGGTGCCTGCACAGTGGCTCCAAACCCATCCAAGGTAGAAACATCTGCAGGTTCTATAGTCGAAGAAGTATCTCGCGGCATACAGGACTCTGCATGGGTCTCAGTAGAGGCCTGCAAATCTGTAATAGCGGGTATCAGAAAGTGTCTCACTGAGTAGCGGTGGACTAGCTTAACGGATGCGTCGTCGGCAGTTTTAGACCTTTGCGATCTGTTTCTGTCTTTACCCTTACTTTTTATGGAAGAT